>NW_020664482.1:5711352-5764179 GCF_002925995.2 Terrapene triunguis | reverse complement strand
CTTGTATGCTAGAATGCTCACAGAAAGCAAGAGTAAAATTTGCTTTGCACAAGGATTTTCAATAGTAACTGGATTATAAGAGGCTGATAAAGGAGGTGCTGTTGTCATCATGAACAGGTCTGACTACCAGACGGAGGCTGCCAGACAACTCTCCAATACGAAATTCTACAGGCCATTTTCCTCAGATCCCACTGAGGAATATACTAAGAAACTGCACCATCTACTCAGGACACTCCCTACACTAACACAAGAACAATTCAACATACCTTTGGAGCCCCGACCGGGGTTATTCTATCTACTACCCAAGATCCACAAACCTGGAAATCCTGGACGCCCCATCATCTCTGGAATTGGCACTCTCACTGAAGGACTATCCGGATATGTAGACTCTCTGCTCAGACCCTATGCCACCAGCACTCCCAGCTATCTCTGTGACACCGCTGATTTCCTGAGAAAACTACAATGCATTGGTGATCTCCCAGAAAACACCATCCTAGCCACCATGGATGTGGAGGCTCTCTACACAAACATCCCACACACAGATGGAATACAAGCTGTCAGGAACAGTATCCCTGATGATGACACAGCACAACTTGTTGCTGAGCTCTGTGACTTTATCCTCACGCACAACTATTTCAAATTTGGTGACAATATATACCTCCAGACCAGTGGCACCGCCATGGGCACCCGCATGGCCCCACAATATGCCAACATTTTTATGGCTGACCTGGAACAACGCTTCCTCAGCTCTCGTCCACTCACACCCCTCCTCTACCTATGCTACATTGACGACATCTTCATCATCTGGACCCATGGGAAGGAGACTCTGGAAGAATTCCACCACGATTTCAACAGCTTCCACCCCACCATCAACCTCAGCCTGGACCAGTCTACACGGGAAGTCCACTTCCTAGACACCACAGTACAAATAAGTGATGGCCACGTTAACACCACCCTATACGGAAAACCCACCGACCACTATGCTTACCTTCACGTCTCCAGCTTCCACCCCGGACACACCACACGATCCATCGTCTACAGCCAAGCACTGAGGTACAACCACATCTGCTCCAACCCCTCAGACAGAGACCAACACCTACAAGATCTTCACCAAGCATTCTCAAAACTACGATACCCGCACAAGGAAATAAGGAAACAAATCAACAGAGCCAGATGTGTACCCAGAAGCCTCCTGCTACAAGACAAGCCCAAGAAAGAAACCAACAGAACTCCACTGGCCATCACCTACAGTCCTCAGCTTAAACCTCTCCAACGCTTCATCAGTGATCTACAACCCATCCTGGACAATGATCCCTCGCTTTCACAGACCTTGGGAGGCAGGCCAGTCCTCGCCCACAGACAATCTGCCAACCTTAAGCATATTCTCACCAGCAACCACACACCGCACCATAACAACTCTTACTCAGGAACCAATCCATGCCAACTTTGCCCACATATCTACACCAGCGACACCATCACAAGACCTAACCAGATCAGCTACAACACCACCGGTTCATTCACCTGCACGTCCACCAATGTTATATATGCCATCATGTGCCAGCAATGCCCCTCTGCTATGTACATTGGCCAAACTGGACAGTCACTACGTAAAAGGATAAATGGACACAAGTCAGATATCAGGAATGGCAATATACAAAAACCTGTAGGAGAACACTTCAACCTCCCTGGCCACACAATAGCAGATGTAAAGGTAGCAATCTTACAGCAAAAAAACTTCAGGACCAGACTCCAAAAAGAAACTGCTGAGCTTCAGTTCATTTGCAAATTTGACACCATCAGATCAGGATTAAACAAAGACTGTGAATGGCTAGCCAACTACAGAAGCAGTTTTTCCTCCCTTGGTGTTCACACTTCAACTGCTAGCAGAGGACCTTACCCTCCCTGATTGAACTAACCTCGTTATCTCCAGACTGATTCTTGCCAGCATATTTATACCTGCCCCTGGAAATTTCCATTACATGCATCCGATGAAGTGGGCATTTACCCACGAAAGCTTATGCTCCAATACATCTGTTAGTCTTAAAGGTGCCACAGGACTCTCTGTTGGATTATAAGAGTTCTGCTTATCCATCATTCAGGAACATGAAATAATATCATGTGACTTAATGACCAATCACAAGTAAGCAGCACATCTTTCATTCTAAATATCAAGTAGTGAATACCACCCTATAGAGTAAACAACATTGAATGAAAAAATGTTGCAGAATTATGAATGCATTTGAGAAAATCATGTTCCACTCCTGGATATTTTGCAAAGGGTAAACCAAGCAAAATTCACGATAAATTATTTGGTTGTAAGTACATCCCCCTACTAATAATACCTAATTGGCTGGTTTTATTAGATCTGATCTCCAGTATCTGGAGTTAGCTGGAGATGGGCGTGAAGGTGCAAGTTGTGAATGGCAAGTTTATTTTCGTAAGTTGGTATTTCTCCAGTTAAGAATTTGTCATTGTTTTAAATGCTTTTTAGATGGCTCCAGTTACTTTGTAGCTTAAGCATCTACAGGAGGTTCTCATTTAGTATGAAGATATAAATACCATAGGGATAGGTGTCTGATAAAAGCCATCTAGCTAGCTAGCTGGGTACATATGGGGACTGACTGATAGATGGAAGGGAATGCATGGCTATAGATAAGATACACTTTTGCAATTAAACAGGGTCTCAGGCTGTGTGGCATAGCTTTTACTTCCATTCAGACATTATTAATACTAAACCGAGTATCTGAAAATATTACAAAGAGATCGGCATTTCTGCTAACGAGACCTTGCTAATGCTATGTTTTGCTGCGGCAGAAATTGTTCTCCGCTGTGTCACAAACTATTTCTAGTCAAGGAAACAAATGTGACAGTTGCAAAAGTTACTGTAAATTGCATTTTATTGTAGCTGTTAGAATTTAAGAAATGGTGTGGCATTATTCTTTTTATTCCAGGTTGGTGCTGTAGCAAATACCGTCTAGCTCCCCTATCGGGCCATGAAGAGCAGGTAATCCAGCTTCCATGTAAGCACACTGAGAAAGGAGGAAGGGCCAGGTATTGCATGAGTTCAGTGAGTCTGAAATAAGAGGGAAGGCAAGGCGCGAGAGAGCCCCTTGCCTTCCAAGCGAAACAAATGCCCAGAGCTCCTGCTTGGACTCCGGATGTGTTCTGTATGGAGGAGGGGGCGAGGGTTATGGGCCTGAGCAAGCAAAGGAGTTTGACGTTGAAGTGTTCGGTTTTGCCTTTGGAAGCTCTTGGTTTGATGCTCTGGCTTAGGAGGACTATACGTTCAAGTTTTCTGGGAGGCTCTGCCTTTCCAAGGCATGTCCTGGGCTTCCAGTTGGATTTATTAAAACTGGGTCAATTCCTGGTTTTAGTTCAGCCCTAGACACTGGGGCTCTTGGTGTAAAGGGGGCACTCACCTCTTGAGCATCTCCTAGTGGCCGGGTGTGGTACTGCAGACCTTTTCTCACCCCTGGCACCCCCTGCAAGTTGCCAGCCTACTTTGGCAGGTCTTCAGTGGCTTGGTCCTCCAACTGAGTCCCAAAGTCCAAATGAACCCTTTCAGGGTAGTAAAGAGTCCAAAAAATAATCAGTCTATTTCCCCTCGCTAGGGTCTTCAGGCCCAGGTCAGGGCCCTTTCAATTCAGCCCTTTGTTCAGGCTCCCAAATAAGGTCTTTTTGTGGCTCACGCCCCTTTACCTGTGGCCGGGAGAAGAGGCTGGGGCCTCCCACTACTCCAGGTTCCAGCCCAAGGACTCTATAAACACCAGCCACATACTGCTCAATTTCCATTTATTGCTGCTTCTTCCCCGGGCCTCTTCCTGCCTGACCCCTTTTTGCTTGACCCTTATTTCAGGGTTAAGGTTCTCAGATCCTCTCTCTCCCTGCAAACCCAGCGAAGCAAAACACAGCCAGAAACAAACTCTGATGACCCCTCGAGCTCCTGTGGCCGGAGAGGAGCCCCTTTCCTTGCCCCTCTGGTCCCAGCCAGCGACTGGCAGGCTAAGGTCCTGCAGCTCCTTTTATCTGACCTGCTGGGCCCTGGCTGGCTGCTTCTGTGAGGCCTGGACGAGCCACCTTCACTGCTCCTTTCCTGTCACTTGGCAGCCTCTTGGTAGTAGGCCCGCGGGGCTCCTGTAGGGAGCCACAGAGGCCAGGTCCACCCCGTCACACTTGGCTGTTGCTGGGCCGACCTGAGCCAGAGGTGGTGCTGCCCTGCAAATCCTAAGCCAAGTTATGCAGCAGCAAAAGAAATATCTGCTCCTCTGGCCCCTGTTCCCCACAGATTGATAGATTTTGAGACCAGAAGGGATCCTCTGGTCCGGCCTCCTGCCTAGCACAGCCCATAAAATCCCATTCAGGATTTCCTGCATCAAGCCTGTAACTTCTGGCTGAGCTGCAGCGAACCTTTTGGAAAGACAAACAACCAATCTCGGTTTAGAGACTCTGCCAGTGGTGGATTCTCCACCATGACCCCACATAAGTTGTCCCAGTGGTTAATCAGCCTCCGTGTCTCAAACTGCACCTTATTTCCACTTTGAATTTGACTTACTTCAGCTCCAAGCTGTCGGATCTTGGTCGACGGAAGGAAGTGACTTGACCAAGGTTGCACAAAATCGGTGGCAGAATTGCACATAGATCCTGGGTCACCTGCCTCATTCACTGGCCCACAGGACCTTCCTTCCTGCTGCTGTGACTCAGATATAAACGGAGGCTGCTGTGGCCACAATGCAGAGCATTAGCTACGATAGGACCAGAGCTCCTGGCACAAGGCTCTGCTACTCATCCACTGCCTGATTGCGACAGACAGACTCCTACAGCCTTCAGTGGCACTGGACTAGCAGCTCCTCCTTTCTGCACACCCTTCCTGCCCCTCCAAACCAGCAACCCTTCTCCTGCCCTCACAACCTGCCCTAACTTCTGCTTTCCCGACACCCCTTCCTTACTCCCCACTTCCATGGGGCCCTGCTTCTTCCTTCCCCCACCTTTCCTCCCACCTGGCAACCCCACCCTTGCCTCCTCCAGCCCTCCCAATCTAGCAGCACCCCCCTTAAACCTCAAACCAACAACCCAGCCTCCCACATGCCTACCAGGGACCTTTCTGTCCATCAAGGAAGAGGTGGGGGGCAGGGGTAGAGGTGGCCTAGGAGCAAGGATCAGGGCGTGGGGTGAAGGGGGGGAAATGAGAGAGAGAGAAGGAACAAACCTGGAAAACTCTCCTCCTCCTCAAGGGTTTTCCTAGTCTCCGGGAATGGCCAGAAATAAGGCAGAGCTCGAAGCAGGTATGGTGGAAAATAATGCAAAAGGAGAGGGAGCTGAAAGGCGGGGGGGGGGGACAACCAAGGGAGTCACAGGGGTACATGGGGCTTTCCTGGATCCCAATTTCTATTGGGAAAGGTTGAGAAGGGAGGAGGGTTCCGCTGGAGCGGCGTTGGCCCCTCTCCTCTCCCGCCCCCCAGCTTTTAAAACCTATCCCACTGGACTCCCTGCCTTCCCCCAAATCCTGCCCCATATGCCCCTGAGAGACAAATCCCGCCCCCTTTCCTTGCCCCGGTGCCCCACGCCAGGTGTCCTGGTGATTGATGTGGAATGTCTGGTCACCCTGGCCGAGCTGCTGGAGAATTACTCATCCCAGTCACGTCTGTTTGGGTGTCTGTCTCTCCCCGGGAGGCGGCTCTAGTCTTGAGAGCAGGTGTTCTCTATGCAGCCCTTCTGGACCTGAGATGCTTCAGATGATCCAGCCTCCCTCCTAACCGCTCCTGCTCTCTGAAACTCTCCGCACAAAGAGGCACTGAGGCAGATCTCCCGGGCTGCTGCCTTCACTGAGGAACAGGGGGGGGTGATAAGGGGAGGGCTTCATCGTCTGATTTCTGTATCCAGCGCACACACAGCTCCTGGTGTGTGTGTGTGTGTGTGCGCAAGAGAGGAAGGGAGTGCGTTTGCTGCCTGAAGGCTACTGCTGCTGCAGTATCAGCACTGGTGCTGCTGGCAACCAGGCATCAGGGGAGCTCTTTTGCTGATTGCTGAATGGTTACAAGTGTTGCAATGCAAAATACAAAAGCATCGCTCCAGGAGAGGCTGCATTGGAAGCTCCACTTGTAAAATCTTAGGGAGGGGGCTTCTCGAGGAATTCAGAACCAGCCAGCCCGGGCTCCAGGCAGCAGCACCGCCTCAGCCTTCATCGCTGCTCGCTTCCCAGTCCTTCTCCAGGAGGGGAGGGAAAAGAATCCAGAAAGCCCTGCCACAGACCGACTCCGCCGGAGGCTAACAGGTGTTTGCTGGGATTTGGCTGGGGAGGAGAAGGTGGGAGAAAAGTTAACTGGAAAAATCAAGCTGGGCAAAGGTGCATTGATCTTGTGCCAAGTGGACGTGCCAGGTCTGCCTGAGAACTGTGTCTGGAGAAGCACCGCGGTATGTCTTGCCAGTGACCTGCTTGATCTCCCTGGAAACGCTGAGCCCTGCCTGCAAACTTTGCCCTGCCAGAAGTTGTGAGGGATAAAAGCCAAGGAACAAAGGGGGGGGGTCTCCTCGGCTGACCAAACCACTTGAGCTAAACTGTTGCATCCTGGTTTGGTCTGGTGGAAGCATCCCGCCTGTGCCTGCTCTGCGCCGAAGCTAGTGGCGGTGCGCGCTCGTGCTGCGGCATCAGCCGAAGGTATTAGCGGTGGGATCCAGTGCCCCAGATTTTGGGGACTGGAAGACCAGCATGCTGGCTGCGGCACCTGCAGCCAGCACCCAGAGCCCCTGCGTCTGACCCCCAGGCAGTGTCGGGGCGGTGGCGGCCATGGCTGCAGCAATCGCCAGCTCCCTGATCCGCCAGAAGAGACAAGCCAGGGAGCGGGAAAAATCCAACGCTTGCAAGTGTGTCAACAGCCCCAGCAAGAGCAAGGGCGGCTGCGAGAAGAACAAGCTGAATGTGTTCTCCCGGGTCAAACTCTTCAGCTCCAAGAAAAGACGGAGAAGGCGACCAGGTTGGCAAGGGTTATGTGTCTGGTCTTGTTCTGTTTTTAACACATGTGCATCATGCCTGGGGAGGGGGACCGGGGAAATTAACTCTCAGGTATTGCAATTGCCAATAGACATGGGGGCACAGACATGTAGAGCTGGTTTCTCACTCACACACCCTCTCGTCACCAATTTGTCTGACACGCACCATTGATTTCTCTTCTTTCTCACATGCACGCTCGTGTGTACCCATGGATCAGTGATGTATTAGTGTGTGTGTGTGTCTCTCTCTCTCTCTCTCTCTCACACACACACACACACACACACACACACACACACACACCTCTCCTTCAATCGTGTTCATCTGTCTACATGTTCAATAATCTATTTTCCCTCCTTCAGGTCTCTAGAATTTCTGTGCTTGTGCAATTATATGAGAACAGGCTATTTACTTTAGCCAGCAGCTTCTAGACCTTTATAACCTTTCATCCCCCTGCGCCTTTCTAGGAATATTTTATATAAATCATACACGCACAATTCTGTATGTAACAGAGGTGTAAAAGATCAGGTATGAAGAATTAATTTTCTGATCCAGTGCATTTTGGACACAGGAGGAGCAGAAGCCCGTCAGCAATGTTGCTAGTAATTTGCCTTTCCAAAATCTAGTTGCCTCTAGCCACTGAACTTGCCTGCATTTTTCACGTAGCCAAATAATAGGGTGGCTAGTTGAAAAAGGGAGCCTAAATTTGCTAAGAGCTTTTTGAACATTGCTAATGCAAGAAAATGGAGTGATCTTTGGTTCAGTTTCATATTAAATGAGAGGGTGTATATAAATTATGCATCCCTCAGTACACTTATTAAAGGTTGCTAATAGGAAGTAATATACTTATGCAAACTATTATAAGGGTTTGCTTCAAATCCTATCCAAAATATGTGTAACAGCATATCTACCCTGATTTCTTTCCTTTTAAGACCAGGAAGTCTTGCCCAGATGTGGGAACTTTTGGGTTGAAAATGGCAATTCATATTTTCATATTGTGTTTATCTGTGAATCAGCTAAGGGTTTGAAGCAGACTGCTAAAAAGGCTTCACTGTCTGATGAGAATAACTGTGTGACAATTACTACAATGCAGATGTCATTGGGATTCAGTGGAAGTAGACCTATTTTATTGCAATTACTCTTGATGCATTGCCGAGATATTTTCTTTCAATGTACAGACTTCCTAGCAAATCCTGTTGCTATTTACTTCAAAGTCCAGAATGATCTAATGTTGTTTTGGCTCTTTCATTTTCCAACACTGAACATGAAGATGATTATGAAGCAGATTTATATCCAAACTGTTTTTTTCTTTTTCTTTTTTTCCCCCTGAGTCTGTGAAATAGCATCTTTTATGGTAATATTCCTATTACAGTTCAACATGTTGCTGAGTTTAAAGTGGGTTCCTTCCTCTATTTACCTCTGTTCATTAACTAGTTTATCCCTTCTGATTCTGCATGTTCTTTGGATCAGCAAAGAACGGTGGATTGTTTATTGGAATTGCAGCAGTTCTTATGGTAAACCTTAGCTGCTGTATATTTAGGCTCTTGATTCGGTATGCAGTTTTCATTCTTATTACTATTATCTTACCTTATCTTAGTAGTTCTCTCTTTCCCTCCTTTTGAGAATTCACACCTTGTTAAAAGCCAGAATACACTCTTTGCCAGCACATTTCTAATCTTGAATGAGATAGGGCACGGCTCCCTAAGTCAAATGACACGCTGTTGGAATTGGTATTCACTGGAAGCAGATTTAAATGTGTTACCTACATTACAATAGAAAGTGGCATTTCATCATTTGGCAATTGATTTTTATAGTCACTGATTTGATCTTTGCCTAAATGGGAACAGATATAAAGCTGCTAATCCTGGTGTTTTTCATATATCATCTCTGAAGTCAAAAATGAAGATTTGTTTTGAACCCTGATAACGTGCAACGGCACATCCAGATTTCATGCATTAACCTTGTTCTTGTTTTCTTACAGAGCCACAGCTTAAAGGGATAGTAACAAAACTCTACAGCAGGCAAGGCTACCACTTACAATTGCAAGCAGATGGAACAATTGATGGGACAAAAGAGGAGGACAGTAGTTATAGTAAGTGGCATCTGAATGCATCAGATAACCTTGTGTGTTTGTGAATTATGGGGTATCAGGTTCTTTTCCATCTCCATCGGTTTGAAAATTAATGTTCTGGGGTGGCTGACTGAGTGAAACATTAACACTGTGCACATACTTGCCATTGAGGCTGAAGGAAAAGCACTGCAAAAACATTTAAAGCAAATATACTTGGGGAGGTAATGGTGATACCTCCGAAAAACAATCCGAATGTTATCTCCATGGTAATCTAAAGAAGTTCATCGCTGTCCTTTGGATTTTATTAGATTTTTTTTCAACAGAGAAAATTTGCTCGCCTACGCAGCATGCCTGAAATAGACTAACGTTATCTCCAGTCTTAAGCAGGGGTCTCACTCGAACAGAGCTGAGTTATTTCACATAATGAGAATTCATCATCATTTTAAAGTTCACATTCCTTGTCTCCCCGTCTCCAGTGCTGATAATTCTGAGCCTAATTATGATTTAAGTAATGAAACAATTTTCCTTGGGCTTTTCTGTGAAACAGTTTTGAGGAGGTTTTTTAAGCCAGGAGATGAATGGAAAAGAGCAAATGAGGACTAAAAACGGTGATGTTGATACAATTACCCCCCAAAATTTCACACTATTGTTTTGTTTAGTTTAAATGAATTTTTTGTCTTGAAAAAAGTTGGAATGAACCAAGAGGGTATTTCAGCGATAGCTAATGTGTATAATTTTGTTGAGACCGTAAACTGGAAACCAAAATCCAGTCTTCCTTTTCCACAAAGCTAATATCTTTTCAATTTATTTCATTTTCATTAAGCTCTCAAATGTCAAAGGAGGGAGGTTGGATAAGAACATCAAATCCAGTCGTTTTTATGACATTGGATTGATCGTGTCACGTTTCACCCAGATCCATGTAGGTTTCTACTCTTCTCTCTCTTTAACATTCATTGCTTTGCAGTGTTATTTTTCACTGACATGACAGAACCAATGAGGTTGCTGTGGATCTGTCACGTGCAGTCATTACAGGTGCTGAAAGCAATGCACGCTGCAGGCCAGGTAAACCAAGGCCAACTCTGAGCTGCTTTCAAATCTGAGTCCCATGCAGTAGAGTTGGTGACACCCCTTTAGGATGCAGCCAATTATCCCAGCTCTCTAAGGCGAGATTGGGAGTCCTCGAAATCTAGTTTAAACCTTCAACATGGTTTAAACCCTCATGGTAGATGTGTAGTCATGTTACTTAATGCACTACTGGAAGGCACTCCGATAGGATGGTGATCAGCACGACATAAGAACCTATGTTGAATAGAATAAAAGCTGGTCATCATGCATCATAAAATGCTGCTGTTCTTTAAAACAATTGTTGGTGTTTTGGCATTACAGGTTAAAAGAAATAATATTGATTTGTTCAGAATGTTGGCAGAACTCTGCACTTGGTCTGGTTTTAAATAAGTGAGTTAAGAAGCTAACAGGCAATGGTAATAATTTCAGTTGTGTTATAAACTTTTAGTGTACCATACCGAGTCCCCTGAATCGCAGATTATTTCTCTTGGGGCAGTTCCACCCAAATACTTTATTTTGACTTGTTTTAATGGAGTTCTGACATTCTAGGCGAGAGAGCCAGGAGGGGACTTCTTACAGTCACACAGATGTGTCCGTTTCCAACATATTTTTGTTTGCATTATGCATTTAAATTTACCACATCGAGAGAGATTACCGGGCTACATGTAAATCATGTAAGCTTCTTGAAGCTGAAAATCAGCCTTCATAAATAATGAATGTTCTACGCAAAGGAGGATGTGATGGATGTATCCTAGACATGGATCCAACTGGCCTGCACTTTCCCAACATGGAAAAGCATTTTACTTTCACCTATTGGAAGTGAATGTAGAGAACTGTAGAAAACCTATGGCATGTAATAATAATACCACCTAGCTCCTTTCCTCAGTAGATCTCAAAGTACTTTACAGTCTCCCCGTTTTACAGATGGGGAAACTGAGTCCTAGAGTGGTGACATGACTTGTATGAGGTCAGCCAGAAGCCCAGTGGCGGAGCCAGGAATAGAACCCTGCTCTCCTGATCCAGTGCTCTGCCCTCTAGGCCATACTGCCTATTTACCCTGGTCCTGAACCTGTTCTAATGACAAAGTTCCTATTAGCATCAGCAGGGCAGGATTGAACCCTTATACACTATTGGCCTGATTCTGCACATGTCACTCACATGAGTAAGGCTTTGGAGAATCTGGCACTAAAGAATTACTCTTCTGGGAAAGCCCCCGAGTTAAAAGTCCACGCAGCAGTGACTGGGCTCCAACCTGTTGCTCTGACCACAGTAAAATTCTGATCCCCGCCCTCTTTCTTTCCCCGTTATTGTAGTCCCTGCTTGCAGATCTGCTGAGTCTTATTCATTTGCAGGAAGTCGCCTTCGTTTTGCATTAATTTTAAGGTTGTTTTGATTACTCTTCCTCGTATGAAGGAGTATTTGGCTGTGCCTTGCAGTGAGACATTTAAAATCTCACTTGTAATAATTAAAAAAAATTCTTCCGCATTCAAATCATTCCACCTTGGGACAGCCCTTCGTTTTTTGCCGACAGCTGTTACAAGTCTGTAGCCAGGAGCCCATGCGCTCTGTGGCACAATGGAACAAAATTCTGCAGCAAGCACCCCTCAAGTCAGTGGCAATGATCATTTATTCTATCTCCATGAAATACCCTTCATTCCCGGTGCCCTTCCTCCCCCCGCCAGCACCCAGGCACGAACACAGCTGTTGCTCAGAGTTGAAAATACTCATTTATGTAAAATTAACCCATGATGAATTTAGAGGATGGATTTTGTCCTATACTTTCCAGATGGCTCCTCTCCGTTTGTTGGGTCTTGCCTCCCATAAAGTCATCCAGGCAGCCCAGCTCAAAATCTCCTTCCCCCATTTCTGCTGGGCAAGTGGAGAGCATGGATCCAGCTACAGCAACTTATCTCGCAAGCCCCCTGGGCCTTGACTTCTGCAGTCTAGATGGCCACTCTACATTTCCGGCTCCCCCACTCCCTGGCTGCAAGCTTGATTCCAGCTCCAGCTACCCAACCCTCTGCTGCCTGACTTCATAGATTGCTAGATGAAGTATGCACTGAGGTCCAATTTGACTCCTTGTGGGAAAGCCGGGCAGCAACAGACAGCTGCAGGTAGGTCACAGTAGGGCAGAAAGCCCAAAAACAAAATGCCAGGTGCTCAGATGCAAAGAACGGTGAATTCTACACCCATAGAACCTCAGCGTATGCAGAGTCCCGAGTGAGATGAATGGGGCAGTTTGCACCTTTCAGGGCTAATCTTTCAGGCTCTCTGCAGGCTCAGATGATATTCCATCAATTTTCACTTGGTTCACATTTTCATACTCATATCCGCAGCCATAAGGGCTAGAAGCGTATATAATTTTAAAAGAAATCTGAGATTTCAGAGCACGATTCTATGGTAAATGATGGATCGCAGAGTACACAGGGCCTTGTCTGTAGCCAGTGAGAGTCTTTACAGTTTGGGGAAGAATTTCTGGGGACAGGAGTTTTCCCAGCTTTAATTTTGCCTCATGAAATCGGGGGTTGTTTGGATGTAAATGGAGGCAGAATTTGTTCCCTAATCTAGGCACTGGGAGAGATTTGACGGCTTGTCAGATAGATACAAAGGAAAACATCTTCTTCGGAAAGTGGACATGTTTGTGTGTTTCAGCCTAGGCTGGCCTATACTTATCAATAACTTACACAGTAAGGCATACGGTTGCAGCCTAGTGCCACCTTAGTGTTACAGCTATTGTTTAGTGTCAGTTTATATTGAACAGCGGCCACAGCAAATAGCCTGTCTCCCTTAGGCATTACCTAGTTTTTTCATTATATCAGGTATTATGTCCTAGCCTCACGCCGTGTAAACTCACATGGAAATTCTAGTAGTGATATTTGGCATTATCTTGTCCTAACACAAACTGACAATAATAGAGCGTAATGGAAAAGAATTCATTCTGGGTTGGCTTTTTGAGGCTTTTTCCATAATGCCTGTGCGGCTAAGGGAGTACTGTAGTTTGTTACTGTGTGTGAATAACGTCTCAGGTACCGTATCTGTGGCATCATCCATGTACATTTGAATAAGGGAGAGTTTCCATGATTCTATCTATTGGTGTTCAATATACAAGAGACTCTTAGGTGTCTTTCCACACTGATTACTCACCGTGCTATGTAAACGAGACGTACTGTCTGCAAGGGCTTCATCTGAAGGGAAGGCCAATTTCAGGAGTAAATTTTGTATGACATGGGAGTCAGGATAACTCTGTAGCATGTGTTGACGTACTAGCTCACACAGCATACCCCCAAGGAGGTGTGGCCAGCGGCCAAGTTGCTCCTCTTGCCTCATGAGAGCCTATGTGTGTGATGCCAGTTTCTGGGGGGCATGTATGCTCTGTGACTCAGTGAAGCAGCAGAGTGTACCTCAGAGTGAGGCACCCAAACCTGCCCTGCGATGGCAGGGCAGGAAGAGAACCCAAAAGTTTTGGGACCAGATTCTCACTGGTATAAATGGGAGACATTCCTTTAAAATCAATGGTGCTCTGCCCATTTACACCAGTAAAGAATTTGGCCTGTGGTCTCCAGTCCCTTTTTTACACCCTAGACACTTCCTCCTTTAAGAAGGACATTTTAAAACTTGCTGTTTTCCCCAAGTCTTATTGATACACTCCCAGAATTTAGGGTCTGTATTAAACACTGGTAGGCTGCAAATTTTCTTGTAACTAAACATGTCCATTTGGGGATTGTCAGGCTGAAAGGGAATTTAAAACTGTTCTTTTTTTTCTTCTATCTTTGTAAATAAATCAATAATTTATTTCAGATCGGTGGTTTGGTTTTAAATTACCCTCAGACAATGATCATAAATACCAAAATTCAGCCTGAAGCAGATTGGAGTTTTACAGCCATGTAAAAAAACATTGTAAATAAAATTCAATATGGCATTATGTAGTTCTAACCCTGCATTTATGCCACAGTCTAAAGGAGACTCTATGGATTACCTGTTGTTTTTCATAACTCGTCTTTACCCCATTTCTTTTTAATCCTACAGCAGGAATTGCCGATACAAAATACTTGGTTCAAACGGTGGTAAAATTCCTCTGCCAAACAACAATAGCAAAAAATTGAGCCAAGACTGAGCTCTGCTTATTTCTTCAATTTGCCAGTCTACGCACCAACTTCAACATTATTAAAATATAGGCCTCTCTGGCTGTAAATATTGAAAATATTATTGATTATTCTGAGGAGAAATGCTAGCAGAGAATTAAAAGCAGTTTAATTTTGAAAGTACAGTGTTTGGGCCCGATCCTGAAGACATTTATTACCAAGTGCAGTGTTACCGTTGTGAGGAGAGCTACTGAGGGAAATATGTAGTTCAGTTACTGAAGCTAATGGAATGACTACTATACTGGGAAGCTGTGTGGCCTAGTGGTTAGAGCACAGTATTGCCACTCAGGAGATCTTCGGTTCTATTCATTGGCTCTGTCTCTGGACCTTCTGGGTGACCTTGAGCAGGTCACGTCACCGCTCAGTGCCTCAGTTTCTCCATCTGCAAAATGGGGATAACAATACTGATTTCCTTTGTAATGTGCTTTGATATCTGCTGATGGCAAGCACTAGATAAGAGCTAAGTATTAGAATTAAGTGTTTGCAGGACCAGAGCCACTGTCAATAGTTGTAATGATTATACATTACTCATCTAACTCATATAATTATTTGAAAAGATTCACTTTGCTATTTGTGTCCTTTTCTCTCCTAGCTTTGTTTAACCTCATACCCGTGGGCTTACGAGTGGTGGCTATTCAAGGGGTTCAAACAAAATTGTATTTGGCAATGAACAGTGAAGGATACCTATACACATCAGTAAGTAACCACTTTCATTTTTTTTCTGATTTAAAGTTCCGTGACCCTGATTCTAATCCATATCGATGGGAACATTCGCGTGATTTGAAATGTAATACGCAGGTGATGTCTTGGATTTAGAGCATTATACGTTTCTGCAGTGAATGCAAAGCAGTGTCTTGAATAAAATCTGTGTCTTTTATAAGAAAAAAGTGATCACCCCAACCTCACCCCCCACCTTGTAAGAAAATAAAGCTGTGAAGATCACTAAACTATTGCTTTGTGCGTGTGAGTAAACCAAACATTTCCTTTATGTTTGCTGTGAGATGTCACTTTACCCCTTGTCTCATGTATGGTGAGAGTCTGAACAAGTCCGTTAGGGGTGGATATCACGACTAGAGACAGGCCTGAAACATATCGGTGGTCCTAATGGCTCATGCCATTGTAAAATTAGCTCATGTCAGTATTGTATTCTCCCATTAGTTGTTATACCAATGACCCCATCTGTTAGATTACTGGAAGCAATATTTTCTTATATTTGAATCTCAACGGGCCACCCCTTCTTGCTGGTAGTAGTATTATGCCATGAACACACGTTTTAAAATACAAAGTCATAGATGTCTAACAGCCATTTAACACTGCTCTTTTTTTCCACTGAGAATTTCCGCACTCGTTCTTAATGTGTCTGCTTTCATTTCTGATTTTTATTTTAAATGTTTGGAACTTTCTTTTCTTGAAAGAAAAGACAAGGGTTTAATCCTGTCCCCATCCATATAGTCCTAGAGCGGATGGGAGGAAGTCAGGGGCCTCCTTGCTTGACCTGGAAAAAGGCTGCCCAGAATTGCAATTCCTGCCTATTATTTTAAGTGGTTTTCTGCTCCCCTGTTGTTTGTAGTGTTCCCTTCAGCAAGGGACAGACAGACTGACTACATGGGAAGCTGTGAAAATGACGCTATCCTTTGGGCTAGGTTCTCAGGGGGTGAAAAAGGACACAGCTCAACTGAGTTCAAAAGAGCTGCACTGATTTATACCAGCTGAGGGCCTGCCCCAAAGCACTGTTGAATTCCCAACGCAAACACATTGGGAGGAAAATAGAAGTTCATGTTTTCTGTTCCCTAATTTCTTCTCATTATAGTTACCTGTAACTATATAGCTACATTGTGTTTAGAGGGAAATGACATTAGCATTGATGGTGCCATTTAATATTGAAAGAGAAGATGGTGGCCTAGGTCATGATCATCTCTTTCTAGCTCTACTGGCACTGAAACAACCTCAGACAGGCGCTCACAACTTGCAGAAACATGCTTTAAACTGTATTGCCAAGGTTTACAGACTGGTTTGGAAAGCAATAGTCCATAGACTAAACAAACAGCCTGTTAACTTGCTCTACCAGTTCATCAGACCTGGCACTGCCCTCTGTGGAGAATTGTTAGTAATAATTTATTCGCCAGGCTTGGCACTGTATAGTACCTTTCAGCTGCAATGTACAAAGCACTTTACAAACATTGGGCCTAATCCAAAGCCCATTAAATGGAAGTCAATGGAAAGACTACCATTTACTTCAATGGGTGTTGGATCAGGCCAATTAATTTTTACCCCACTGAGAGGTAGGTAAACATCATAAATGTTTTATAAAGGGATAAAGTAAGACTCAGCAAGGTAAAGTGCTTTTCCCAAGGTCACACAGGGGCACTCTGACATTTGGGTCTAGAAACCAGGAGTCCTGAGTCTCCGAGGCCAATACCTTGCGCTAACCACTATCAGAACTGACTCAAACTTTGGTGTCTTTTCAGCTGTTGGCTGAAATTCTCTTCATGTTGTGTTTCAATTCTGTGTGGTCTGTTTTGTACTGATGAGTTCTGTGGCAATCAAGCTGATTTGGTTTTCTCTGAATATTTTGCATTTCAAGAAAATACTTTTCTACCATTAACCAGTTATTGTCGGGGTTAATGAGAAATTTATTTCTTGTTCCAGTTTGATGGTTTGTTTAGCTCCATTTCTGGCCTGTTGCGTAGCAATGACTAGGTCTAGCTTTCAGTCTGATGAGGTTTTAGGACCATGATCTCTAATTGGGACAAGAGAATTGTTTCGTTGTGAGCCACTGATTTGAAATCATGACCGAGGTGGAGTTGCACCATGAGGAAATCTACTGTGTATGATAAGTCTGTAGATAGCAGATATCCATGGTTGAGTGTCAGACTTTTCAAGATCGTTTGTCACGTCTGTAAGTTACAGCAAAAAAGACGCCTCTAATGTAATTATAAAAGCTCCTCAGGGACAAGAGATTGACTCAGCTAAAAAGAATAATAGTTGGTTAAAATATATATATAAGTGTGCACACATGCTGTAGGCAGGCTAGTGAGACTGAAAATGATAAATACAAAAGGAAACCTTCACAGTATTTTACATGGTGCATTTCTGATATCACCCTTCATCCTGTCCTTATTCCACCACATCTATTAATTCACACTGGAGAGAAATGTTTTTGCCGTATGACAGAAAAGCGCTGGGTTTCAAATCCCTGTTCTCTCTCTGGTTTCCCATTGAAGTCAATGGCAGTGGTGTGAGTGCATCTCCAAGGATGATCATACCCTTAAGATTTTATTTTGAGAGATCTTATCAAAAGGTATTTGAAGCTGTAATGGCCTCCCTCCGAGCTGATACTCATGTGCCAGTGGAGGATAAAAGCAATGAGCTCGATTCACTTTGTGTTACACCAATTTTCTGCTGGTATAATTTGATTTCAGTGGCCGTACACCAGTGTAATCCTGGTCTAACAGCCTGGTGAATCAAGCCCAGCTTTTTTTGAGCAGGTGCAGTTTTTGATTTTGATTTTATTTTAATTTTTTTACTGTGGCTGACCACAGCATGCGCCAAACTCCAGTTCTTCGAGTCTCTTTGCCCTGTGGATTTCTTGCATGCTTTTGTCTTCTTGAATGAAAGGGTAAAAAATACTTTCAGGTATGCATTTGTCAGACGTTGAGTCGTGGGGTGTTCCTCTGCCCTCTGAAAGTGACTGGGGCTGAACTGAGATGGCTCCCAGTGGCACAAAGCAGCAGCTGAGTGAGGCTCATAAAAGGAGAGGCATGTATTTGCTCAGCTCAGAGAGTGCAACATAGTGCAGGAACTCTGAAAACGTTATTCCCTCTCCACCACCAAAGCACTCCAAATTCAAAATGAGAATCCAGCAGCCAAGGATTTTCACTGAGCCATGACACCAGTGTTTTAAAAGTCATTTCAGGGAGGACAGTAAAATGCAGGTTTCCTTCTCATTCCAAGTAGCAGAATCGTCAGCCAAAATCCAAGTCTGGGGTTTTTCACGTTCCCGTGATTTGTGGGAGAGTGCTGCATTGTTGACAATATAGAGACACCTGCAGTCTGCCTCTCCATTGTTTTAAGTTAAGTCGCAGTATGTTATGAGCTTGGAGCTTGTGAATTTAAATATAGATTCATAGATTCTAGGACTGGAAGGGACCTCGAGAGGTCATCGAGTCCAGTCCCCTGCCCGCATGGCAGGACCAAATACTGTCTAGACCATCCCTGATAGACATTTATCTAACCTACTCTTAAATATCTCCAGAGATGGAGATTCCACAACCTCCCTAGGCAGTTTATTCCAATGTTTAACCACCCTGACAGTTAGGAACTTTTTCCTAATGTCCAACCTAGACCTCCCTTGCTGCAGTTTAAGCCCATTGCTTCTTGTTCTATCCTTAGAGGCTAAGGTGAACAAGTTTTCTCCCTCCTCCTTATGACACCCTTTTAGATACCTGAAAACTGCTATCATGTCCCCTCTGTCTTCTTTTCCAAACTAAACAAACCCAATTCTTTCAGCCTTCCTTCATAGGTCATGTTCTTAAGACCTTTAATCATTCTTGTTGCTCTTCTCTGGACCCTCTCCAATTTCTTCACATCTTTCTTGAAATGCGGTGCCCAGAACTGGACACAATACTCCAGCTGAGGCCTAACCAGCGCAGAGTAGAACGGAAGAATGACTTCTCGCGTCTTGCTCACAACACACCTGTTAATACATCCCAGAATCACGTTTGCTTTTTTTTGCAACAGCATCACACTGTTGACTCATATTTATCATATCATGTGACTATTGTTTGCTAGAGTCTTTATTTCACAAATTCTATAAAGTCTGTGGCAGTTTTGTGAACAACCGTGTCATTGCCTCATAATGGCTGTGTGAACACATCCATTTCCGTATGTAACCCAAGTAAGTGTTTCTTGCTCGTAGGAGCCCATGTTTTCAGTGCCAGCCATGGGTTTGGTGCAGGGCTCCGCCAGAATTCCTGATGGAGGCTCAAGCTGCTCCACAGAGTGCATGATCCTGCCTTTTAAAACATTCCAGCCATGCAGATCTAGGAGGGGCCATGCCCAGGTGTGGGCAGCTCATGAAGTGTGAGTGTTTTCCATATAAAGGCTTGAGGCAACCTAGGCTGTGCACGTCATGGGCCCCTTATCACCTATGAGATATTTGATGCCCTCAACCGTCACGGTGTCTCCTGGGAGTGGAAGGCTCAGCACCTTGCAGGATGGTTGTAGGATGTTGGTAGGTGATTGGTTAATAGAGTATTCTTCAGGTTTGTTTTGTTAGGTGTACCAGGATGTACAATTGAGGTAACATCCCTGCTGTAAGGTGTTTGACTTCAGCATTTCCTGACTATTTGATTATAACAGCACATCCTTAATGCAGAGTTAACATGAGTTTCTTTTAATGCATTTAATAGAAACACTTTGAAATAATTCATAGCGCACCATTTCATGTATAATTTACCTGTACATAGCATCTATCTACCGTATCCTACATATTTTACATAGATCATCATACACATAGGTACGGTAACTGCACTGCAAGTAAATATGATCTAATGCATTCATGTTGATTCTGGCCAACAGAAATGAAATGTGATTACATTCTTAGAATGATTTCTTTAATTGGTTTTAATATACTGGAGAAAAGAGACATTTGCACATAACGAATTTCTTGGAAAGAGCATTTTTCCACCTCAGGGAAATAGTATAAACCTACAGAGAGGAGAAAGAATCAAAACCTTCCTCTCATTAAATTTGCATGTCAATATAAATCATGTTCCACCAATAATCCTCAAGTACAGAAGAGGCTGTGACACAGTAACGCCTCCGAAAAGATAGCTTCTTGGAGACTGCAGCAGTGAAATTTCCTTTCCATAATACCGAATTCTTCGCTAAAGAAATGTGCGACTTCCTTACTGTTATTACTGCTGCTACAGATTCCAATGGTCTGGCAGCACTGCTCACCTGTCAGCCTTCTAGTGCTAACCACAGTTGAGTCTCTCTGGAGTTAATTGGTGCAGGACTTGCACTTGACTGGATTCTAACCGCAGGGACAGAGCTGCGCCACTTGGCTGCCAGGGGCAGAGGCCCAGCCCCTTCGTGTCAGTCCAATGGTGAACGGGAGCTATAATGGAAGGAGAAATGGCCGTTGGGGAATTAGCCCAACATAAGGAGGCTCCTAAGCTGGCACAAAACCAGCCTGGACAGACAAATGCTTTCCAGCAGCTCAAGATGCTCAGAGCCCCGAGGCTGCTCTAACTTATGCCAGGGGCCGGACCAAGAATGTGGAAGGCACAAAAGTGCTTTAAAGTTGCCTTTGTCCCCTCCCCCTTTGTCCCTCCTGCCCCCTGGTTGCTGCACTGCTCAGGAGGAATGGGCCATCTGGCCCAGAGCTTGCCATATATTGTGTGGTCCCCCGCTCCATGAGGTAGGATGCTCCCTGGAGTGGGGTTACTACCTGGAGTGTAGCAGTCCCCAGCAGCATGCATCCTTACTGAGAGGTGCTGTGAATGGGTGCCAGGAGGCGGGAGGGGAGAGAGGTGGGAGGCTTCTGCTCACCAGCTACTTGCCTCTGGTGGATTCAAGGAGTCTGTAGATGTGGGGAGACAGATGCCCTGCTATTTCCATGGAGAGGAGGGGGAGGGATGGTGGAGTGGAGGTCCTGCCCTCCACTGGAAGAATCACGAGGAATCTCTGTAAGCTGAAACTCCTGGTGCTTCGCTGCTTTCCTGAGCCAGCTCTCAAATCCAGGGAGGTGCGGCTGAGCACCCTATCTCGTACTGCAGCCACTGGGAGATGCACATCCTGAGAGCCTTGGAGGATCAGGCTCTTTGACTAGAAGCCAGTGTTACCGGGAATGATGAGAAAATGGCTGTGTAATAAACTCTTGGCTACAGAGTGGGGTCCTGCAGACGTCAAGAACCTTACAGCTGCTTCAATCATAGAATGTGGGAATACCATCCTCTTAAAGTGACATCTGTTCACAGAAATCAAGGGAACGTTCATGAGTTATAGAAAGTAAGACTGGCTCAATACTGTGTTACTGGAGCGAAATTTGGAAAAGAATCCACCAGAAAGAGATTGTTGGGTGGTACATTTAAAACAACTTCTTGCAACTTTGAGTCAGTAACTAAATTCTTTAAAGTAAATAAATAAGAGCGAAAGAGAGACATTTGGAGCAGAGTAGAGAAAAAAGGAGAGAGGATCAGACCAAGGGAAAAGATCCGTTTTTCCAGTAAAAATTTTACTAAGACAAACACTTTTTCTTTTGCACTTTCTTTCACTAATCAATTTAGGATTAATGCAAGAATCCAAAATTTAGAACAGGTCAGTGAGTTTACTATACCTGTGGCTATAATACTAACATAATAGCTTTTTTTCTAGCAGAGCAGATGGCTTACGTAAGTAAACATATGGGACTTTTAATTTTGTATGCTCTGTGGAGGCTACAGTGCTACACTACTGCTTTCCTCGAAAGTCCCCTGCCTTCTCATTTCTGCCATTTTATCTAAAGTGGCAGTGAAAGTTGAGCTATACAGTTCTTCTGCCTCATCTCAATCCAGTGGGTAACTAAGCAAACCAGGCTCAATAATTGGTGGAGTACAGGTCTGTTAATCTAAAACTCAGGGAGAAATAGAGTTGCAGGTGAATTGCAATAAACGGGCTGTGCTTTAGAAGGCTGGTTCTCCTCTCACTGATTCTGGTGTAACTCCATTGACTCCAATGGAGATGTTCCTGATTAATACCAAAGCGTGAGCCAATTCAGGCCCTATGACTTCACTCTCAAAGCAAAGAGGGTTGTCACTTCTAACTGTGCAAAACCACTAGAATTGCTGTGTAGTGTCACCAGTCAGTGTGAGCCCAGATTCTACGCAAAATAGTGATGGGTGAACTTCAAACGTTTTGTGAGTTTGGTTCGAATCAGCTCCCTAAAGCAGTTAAGTTTATCCAAACCATATCTGAGCTATCTAATGAGTCTTCCAAATTGGGCTAGAAATCTCAAAAAAACAAAACAAAACAAACAAACAAACAAACAAAAAGGCTTCCTTTAAGCCTTCCAGTACTTAGTCTCAAGTGAGGTTGGAAAAGCCTACCATATTTCAGCACTTAGATTTCTTGTCCCAGATGGAGCCAATAAATACAGAGGCGAATCAAAATTAAAAACACTTTTTCCTAAATGTTCATTCTGTTGACTTGCCAGAAAGGTTTTAAAGGTTTTAGTTTAAGTTTGGGGCAAAGGTTCACGTCAGTTCTTATTAATTCAAACCAGTATGCCCAAACCTAATGAAGACTTGGATTCATACCCTCCTGTCCTAGAGGAGCATCTGCTGCCATCCGAGCCATAATAACACTAACAGAAGGCACACGAAGCTCAAAGTAAGTAAGTGAATGATCTGAAAAAGGACAGAGCCAAAGAAATTCCAGTAAATGAAACAGACACATTTCCAAGAGAAGAGATTTTTCCCTTCAAATGTATAACTCTAGTGGTGTGCCAAACATATCTGAGGATAGTAATTGAACGTAACCCTTTCTTGTGTATATCCCACCCCATAATATTTGAGTTTTAGGACTGGATCCTGCAAAGCTCACTCATGAAGTAATCCTTACCTAAGGAAGTAGTCCCATTGGCTATTTGCTATAGCAAAAATTATTTATGCGAGGAAGAAGATTTGGACAGAAATGGTCAACAACCATTAATTTTCAATATAATGTCTCTACGTGTCTTAATAAATTAGAAAATTTACCAAGCATTTGAGAGACTGATGAAGCTTAATGAATAGAATATTCTGAAAGGGAGGGAACTGCAAGTCCAAAACCAAAGTGACTGAAATAAATCCGCTCCCCTGATGAAGAATGGGGTGGGGCTGCACTCTTTCAAACACATCTGATCTGATTCTCCCAGCCACCAGGTGTTAATACATCACACGTCTCTGTTAAAACAGACATTTAAAGAGTGATATGTGAGCGACACAGGAGAAGTAGGTGCTTCATCTTTTGTGCACACATGGAGACTCCCACTGGGAAAGGTTCCTGCACGATGTTCAAGTCACTTAAATAACACCTGTTGGCACTAGTGCAAGTCATCAGATATCCATGGTCTGATTTTTCTCCCCTATTAACTTCAGTTGGAGTGATCAAGACTATTAAAAAAAATTAAAAAATCAAGCTCCCTATGTTACGTTTTTGCAAATTACAGCTGCAACAAGTTCACTTTATCCTAACTCTCGACGGCTGCTAATAGAATCTGCAGTTCCTTTAAAAGCGACATTGAAATGATCATGGGCTGAGTTGTTTACTAAAATCAGTTTAATACACAAGAATAAAAAATTACAGCAGAAAGTGCATAACCATAATCTGGTTTACTAACTCAAACCTGGAAGCCTGTATCAGACTGCATCGAAACATCACAGTCATCTAACACTGTGAATTTTTCCTCCAATATCAGACCCTCTTCCATGCTTAAACCCTCTTTAGATTTCCTGAAAAAATGTAATGTAACATAAAAATACTATCACAATCCAGCTACTTGTAAATTCAGAAACTCCCCCTGTGCAGTCATGTCCGACACCATGGATCAAATGATCTCTGGAACAGCCTCACGCCATTGTACGTTTTCAAAACCAAAAATCTAAAAGAGGGACATTACAAAAGACCAATTTTAAAAGGCCCAATCATGTTGGGATACCAAAAGTTCAGTAGACCACGTCCCTATGCCACCCACAGGTAAAAGACTGGATGTATTTTGTTAAATCATTTGCAAAACTAAAACAATGCAGGCCTGATCCTTATTTACACGAAAGTCCCTCTAAACTGCCTTGGGAACCCAAAGTGGATGTAAATTCCAGTTACGTTCATTTAATGCCTCTTTACCCAGCCATAACAATATAAATGAGACTTAATCCCTACTTATATTAGAATAGCCCCTAAGAACCTTAGGGCACGGGTAGCAATCGGTCTATCGGGGATCGACTTATCGCGTCTAGTGAAGACGCGATAAAATCGATCCCTGATTGCTCTGCCGTCGACTCCGGAAATCCACCGCGGCAAGAGGCGGCAGCGGAGTCGACGGCGGCGCGGCAGCGGTCGACTTGCCGCCGTCCTCACAGCCAGGTAAGTCGACCTAAAATACGCCACTTCAGCTACGCTATTCACATAGCTGAAGTTGCGTATCTTAGGTTGACCCCCCGCTGTAGTGTAGACCTAGCCTGAGTCCAGGCTCACAGCCCCTTTTGTGCTCAATGTGTGTGAACTTGTAACAAAAAAGACCCTGCTAGAGAGAGCGCACCATCTCAAGGACAGACAGGATGGAACAGGTGGACAAAACACACAACTGGGTGTGTTGGTGAATTGTGTGGGGTAATTCTAAAACAGAATTTAGCAATAAAGCAGAAGCAGCAGCTGAAACCTAAGCTAGAAATAAATTATTTAAGTCCCCGATCCTTCAGTTGGATCCACACGTGCAGATATCTCTCCACACAGATCTGATTGTTGGATCCAGGCTTTGATTTAAAAATTGGGCCAATCCTGCTCCTACTGAAATAAATGGGACTGTTGCTTCAAAGGGACATGATTGGCATCTTCAGGATTACAGCAAAAGGTCCGGCCATCACAGACGACCTATACAGTGGACGTGTGTGTGAAACACTCATTAGAGAGACAAGGGGAGTGGGGTAATATATTTTATTGGATCAACTTCTGTTGGTGAAAAAGACAAGCTTTCAAGCTACACAGAGCTTTTGTCTAGGTCTGGGAAAGGTACTCAGAGCGTCACAGCTAAATACAAGATGGAAAAGATCATTTAGCATAAGGAGTTACCATATTGTAAGAGCCCATTCAAGGTGAAGTGGGCTTTTAATACCTCCGCAGTTGTAGGGAAAAGGAAGGTTTGACACTCTGAGTACCCTTCCCAGACCTGAAGAAGGGCTCTGTGAGAGCTCGAAAGCTTGTCTCTCTCACCAACGGAAGTTGGTCCTATAAAAGATATTACCTCACCCACCTTGTCTCTCTGATATCGTGAGATCAATACGGCTACAACAACACTGTAAAGAAAACACTCATTTACTTTCATGTAACGTACTGTTGATGGCAGAAGGCAAAACAATACTGAAAGCAATTGCAGGCTCTTCCCATATTAAAACATTAGGATAGCAGAGTTGGGCAAACTGCTTACAAAAATAAGAGGCAGACGTTTCCGAAGCCACATAACAAAAGCAACATTTACTAGTTCAAATGCAACATTTGTGGAGCTCTAAAGCTTTGTCATGACAACCAAGTATCATGATGAAAATCATGTCTTGTTCTAGTACATTAATGTGTGAACCACATTGCTAGTCCATTTGGGGGACGCTGAGGCTATGATTTAACTACCTGAAGCAGCCTGTTCCTATGAAAATACACTAAAATGGGTCATATTATTACAGATGAATGTGTGTACATGAATTTGCATTGTATATTTCCTTGCATATTAACAAGTGAAGATATTAATATCAGCTTTCATCAAATGTAGTTGTATGAAACGGGTTATGCAAACAAGTTTTAAAGAGTTTCATTTCCTCACACGCACACACCCCTTAGGATGAAGTTCAAATGCAGTTTATCTGATGTTCATGAAAAGTTTCTGTTGTTTGAGTTTTATCTTTTGGGACACTGTAAAGAATCAATTGTCATTTTTGAAAAAGGAGAGTTTACACAATAGGGTCCAACATTGGGTCAGGGAGTGGTGGTCCACAAAAGGATAAGAGACTACTGTTGCTATCAGCTGATGGAGTTGCTCCTTTAGCTGAAGCCGTTGAGGTCTCCGCTTTTAGTGATGAAGGCATTGGATTTGGTAGCTTCTAATGGGTTGTTGCAATAGCAGCAGGGCTTTCTCATTTGTGTTCATCTTAAATTCTGGGATGGCACCGTTTTGAATCGTGAATTCCTCTTCATTAAAAATGGCAGTCCTTCCTGTGAATTGATTATTATTGCCGAGAGATATGGTTGTTTGACAGAGGGCCAGTAGAAAGAGGTACTGCAGCAAGATGGGCAGCTATTGAACCTCAGTCATTTATTTGGCGGGACAGCACCCCTGTATATGCATGTGTTTGTTTACATTTAAGTCACTTTCTAAAATATAGGTTTGTGTTAGCTGATCTATACTTGGCATATGTCGTTTCATGAATCTGAGTATCCTAGTTTCTCCAATATCTGCCATCCTTTTTGTTACTGTTATTCATTATTTGTGTATTGTCTTGTGATCAGAATTGAGATTGGGGTCGCATTGTGCAAGAGGCTATGCAAACAAGTAGTATCAGACAGCATAGTAAAAAGAGCAGTCTCTGCTCTAGATAGTTTACAATCTAAATAGACAAGCAAGAGAGATGTTGGGGCAAAGGATGTATTATCACCTTTTGGTGATGGAACTAAGACACAGAGTTGTAGATCATTTGTACATCAATATGCAATTTTCAGTGCCCATAGGTAAGCATTTGTGTCTTATAGATGCACACTTATTTGCTTAAATAATTATGCAATCTCTTGAATTTAATGCACAATATTCATTTTGAAATATACAGTAGCTAACAATGCTAATGCTTTCCTATGAAGTAGTTCAGTGCAAACAGCACTGGGCAAGATGTTATGTATTTCATGAGAAATTCTTTCTTCGAGAGATTTGTAGTTTTTGACAATTGCTCTTTTGGAGGACTTCTAGTTGTTCAATTGTAAGGAAAGCTTTGGTATTCAAGACTATGGGTTAAATTAGCAACATGCTGTCTGTGCAATGCAATCAGAGTAGCAAAAATGCTCTGATAAACTCTACCACTTAGCACAGTTTACTATTCCCAATCACCTTTCTCTAGAAAGCAATGACTTTTGGTTGTGATGGACAAGCAAAGACTGGATACATACTATGTGTTGCCACTTCCCTTGTGGGTGATGGTGTTAAATCCTACCCACCTTCCATGTTTTAGAAGGCCTAGAATAGAATTTGGTGGGGAAAATTAGGTTAAATGTACAGATTTTAGTGGGATGTAAATCTGAACAGATTTTGGCCTTGTGCCTATAAAAGAATAGCCAGGCAACGGGAGAAGGCACCAATGGAGTTTGCAGATAGCTATTTGAGAGTGTACTTAGTACATATCTACCAGGGATGGTTTAGGAATAATTAAATTTAGGAATAATTAAATTAAAGCTGCAGGAACTAGACCCTCTTCAAGTCCCTTCTGACCCAAACCATTTTATGATTCTGGTTATTCCTCTGAATGCAATCAGA
Source organism: Terrapene triunguis (assembly GCF_002925995.2). Classification (NCBI taxonomy): domain Eukaryota; kingdom Metazoa; phylum Chordata; order Testudines; family Emydidae; genus Terrapene; species Terrapene triunguis. The sequence goes on along the minus strand of NW_020664482.1, from coordinate 5,736,667 downwards.
TCCATTCAGTTGATTCCATTTTACTGTAGGAAGATTATCCGGAGTAGGATGCTGAATCTGTTATCTCGTTTGTACAGAAATAGGCTAAGATTTTCAAAACTGGGTGCTTAAAATTAGGCTGCTAAATCCTTGTGTAGGTAACCAAAATCGGAGACCTGATTATCAAATATGCTGAGCATGCAGCAGCTTTACTGGGTTCTCAGCACTTCTGAAACTCAGGCCAACGATTTAAATGGTTTTGTGCACTTAAATATGGACTCAGGAGCCTCATTTTATGTATCCAGTTTTGAAAATCTTGGCTTTAAAGTATACTTAAGTCTTCTCTGTATTAAATCATTTCAATATATACTAAACTGAGGGACTGGGACCTTGCTCCATTTGCAGCCATGTTGACTACATACTTCCAGAAACTTGTTCTTGAGATGGAGATTCTTGCAGCTATAACTCGGAACACCTGAAAGTATTCTATGCCAACTGATATTTCTTTGCTGAGAGTTACTAGTAGTGTGTGTCTCATTTAATTATTTTAGAGCGCCTATAAGAAAAGTCCCAGAACACTGAGCAATAATTTTGCAGAGCTCAGTGCTAACTCATAGATGAACCTGTCCTATGATCCTACATCATCCCCTGAGCCTGAATGAAGACAGAAATAAAAGAATAGGAAGCAAACACAAACTAATGCTTGATGAAGTGCTGAACAGAAGAACTTTGCAATATGATACGAAGCTTGGCAAACTCTGGCTCAGGGGGAGTCCATTTCAAAGAGGGGAAAGCAGAGCTTTGGGTCCCAAGAGCAGACATACCCCAGTAGACCTCTGCTGTTACGGTAAGATGTAGGGAAAGAAAGCTCTCTTCTCTAAGTAAATTTCTGGACCAGGCAAGACTGTAAAGACTGCCACTAATGCTTTGAACTACACCCAACACTAAAGCCCTGATCTTGCAACTTTCTGCTCACGGGCAGACTTCCCCTGAAGTCAATGGAGCTCTGTACCAGTGCATAGGTCCACTGCACAGAGCCAGTTGCAGGATCTGGGCCTGAATCTTAGTGGGCTTCCACTAGGGTGATCAGACAGCAAGTGTGAAAAATCGGGACAGGGGGTGGGCGGTAATAGGAGCCCATATAAAAAAATCCCCCAAATATCGGGACTGTCCCTATAAAATCAGGACATCTGGTCACCCTAGCTTCCACAGCATTCGGTACGAGGTCTGACACCCTTCAACACTTTTATCAGTGGTCTGGAGGTAAATATAAAATTACTGCTGATACAAATTTGTGGCTGACACAGATTGGCACAGGACAGGACAGTCACACAGAGCAATCTGGATTGCTTGGTAATCTGGGCCCATTCAAACCAAATGCATTTTAATACAGCCAAATGAAGAATCCAGGCCAGGCCCGCAAAATGAGAGATTGTGTCCTGGCGTGCAGAGAGTCTGAACAGGATTTAAAGGTCAGTGGACAAGCAACTCAACATGAGCTCCCAGTGCAATACTGTGACAAAAAAGGCTAATGTGAGCCTTGGATGTGTTAACAGGGGGAGTGAGTAAGAGCACAGAGGTGATTTGACCTCTGTGTACAGCATTGCTGAGACCAATCCGGGAATACAGTGTCCAGTTCTGGTGTTCACATTCCATAAAATATGTTGAAAAATCAGAAAGGGCGCAGAAAAGAGCCATAAAAAATTATTTGGGGGCTTGAGAAAAGGCCTTGCAGGGAGAGACTTAGAGCTCAGTCTGTTTAGTGTATCAAAATAGAAGATTAAGAGGTGACTTGATTACAGTGTATAAATTCCTTCGTGGGGAGAAAATACTGGGTACTAAAGGGCTCTTTAATCTGGTGGAAAAGGCATAACAAGAACCAATGCCTGGAAGCTGAAGCCAGACAAATTCATATTAGAAATTAGGCATGAGTTTTTTTAGCAGTGATTAACCATTGGAACAAACTACCAAGGGCGGGGGGGGGGGAATGGTGGATTCTCTATCTCTTGATGTCTTCAGATCAAGACTGGAGCCTTTCTGGAAGATGTGCGCGTTAGCCTAACACAAGTTTTTGGGCTCAGCACAGGGGTAACTGGGCGAAATGTAATGGCCTGTGAGATACAGGAGGTCAGACTAGGTGATCTAATGGTCCTTTCTGGCCTTAAACACGACACCATGAATAATTAGCCGATAGAGAGGATGAGCACTGGCTTTCTGTGCTCCGGTCAACCCACCTCACACCTCAACCTTTCTCTACCTGCTCAAGAATCTGGAGGCTTTCCAAGGGCTACCTAAACTAGAGCACTCTGCATCCTGGTGGGAGGGTTCCTCAGCCCATGGACTGACCACATGGTCCTGCTCGTCTGGAGACTGGAGGGTGCCAGCAGAGCAGCACGGAGGAAGCAATGGTTACACCTCTAAAGGCAAGTGCTTCTGCCAAATGTGCCTGATCTCCATCCCCATGCAGCAGGAAGCCTTATGCCTAGTGAAAGGGGAATCCACTGGAGGTGCTCCCCGCACATGTACACTCTAAATGCTCAGGTGGCCCTTATTTGGCCCTAAAAATTGGTCACCAAAAAGGGGGGTTGACCTAACTTCCTACACGAATGCTATGAAAAATGTTGACCTTGGGCATGTCGAGGCTTGCAAATAATGGTAGAAAAGCTGAGAGGAGCAGGCATATATTTCTAAATTCAAAAAAGGATTCTATTGGGGCTCTATAGCATGTCTAGGCTAGCAGTGAGTCATCTGGTGAACCTTCAGCCACCCAGCTGGTAATGACCCAAAAGTCAAACCCATCCATACTTACAGCCTGTAATTGTATAATCACAAGAATGACAATAAGGGCAGATGAGTAATTTTTTCCTCATTTAATGCTAGGCTTTTCTTTGTTAGGTTGTTCTCTTTGTTAGGTTGTGCAGAAGTCTTCTAAACATTTGCTGTTTCTCTTTTGAAACAATTTGGATTTAATGTGGATAATTGTTCGCAGTGTTGTGGTAGTTAGTGTCTTTGCTTTTTCAGATAGTAATTATCCAATCTATATTCTTTTTTTGTTACTCAGCAAAGCATTGTTGGTAAAGTTAAGTACGGTAATCATTAGACCAAGTTCTCTGGTGATAATATGATACAGTAGGGCCGAATCCTACCATCTTTACTCAGTCCTTAACCAAATGAGACTCCCATTGTCTGAAAAGGAAGCTTTGAGAGAGCAAGGACTGTACATTTTGGCTTCTGCTTGTACTATCCAGGCTTGGGGCCAAATTCTGTCCTCTCTTACTCATCTGCATCTCCAGTGACTGCAATGGGATTGCAGAAGCATAACCAAGAGGAGAGTTTGACCCTTGGTGTCTTTATGATGATTTTTTTTTCTCGTGCACCAGCCATCACAATCTGTTTGTGATGTAGTGCCTATTTACCAGGAGTGAGATATTTTGAGTTTTGGGCAGAAATGACCCCTAACCAAAACTCCAGATCTGAATAAACCCGGAACTTTGGGAAAACTCAGACCTGGATTCAAACATTGCTCTCACCCCATCCCTGCCATGGGTCCACCCCAGCCCCCAAATATGGCCACTAAGAACAATCAGACTTTGGGAAAGTTTGGAGGCAAACACTGTGGCTCTATGGCCCATCTCTTGGTTTGTGAAAAGGTGTTTTTCCTGCCCAAGTTTTTGTAATGGGGTTTGTTGCTCACGAGGAGAGGAGATGTGTGGAAGAAGAGGCTGATTGGTGCCTGTTTGAGAAATGAGCAAATACATCCTTTCCTCTCCAGCCTTCCTGATTTCTTTTATTGCTTCTTTAACATAGTCTGATGAATGGGTTTACAAAGCAGAAAGCAAATTCGCTTATTTATTTGTAAATTGCCTCATTTCTCTTTAATCTCAGAGACCCTAAAGGCTTGATAAAATCTGACTTGCTTTTAATAACAAGCAAAACGCTCTCTAAAGTAATTATTACTTTGCATACCTACCATTATGATACCATAGGCATTTAGTGTATTAACATAGGTTTTAAGTAATATATGTTATATAATACGGTATATAATCCTCTAAGTGAGTAATTAAAGATGGGCAAACCCAAACCCTTTTATCAGAGACCCACAAATTGTGGGTAGTCATGTATAGTGGGACCTGGACCAAAACTCCAACTGAGGGTTTGTAAAAACCCAAACCATTTTGTTCCTGTGCCTGCTTGAAATAGAGATGAGCCAAAACTGGAACTGTTTGGCCAAACCTCTGTCTCTCTAAACTTGGGGGGAGGGGGAGGAGGGCAGGCAGGGATTGGCTAAAATTTGATATGGACACATGACAACTCGAGTGTGTTTTTGACCAATCAAAAACCACCGCAGGGCTATCTCTGTGCTTTAAGTCAGGAACACAAACTGAGACCAGCAAGGAAATTTGAATTGAAGACTTCTCATTCTACTCTACTTTGATATTGGTATGTATATGTTATTTAGAATGAGACAGCCATGCCCAAACGGGAAGGAGGTGATTGGCCATTGGAAGATGGGGGGATGCTAAAGGGTGCCGGTAATGCTTAGCTCTCAGTGGGGTGTTCTGCTTAAGGAAGCATGGGCCCAGCAAGTCCACAGTTTACATCTTAATATCAACATAGACCATAATGGCTGCTTTGAAGCTGCTGTCAGCCTGTCATGTGGGCTGTACGTGTGCAGTAAGGACTTTTGTGAGAAAGAGAGAATCCTTGGCTGGTTTTCCAGAAAGCATATTTTGGGTTAAAGGGCATACAGTATTTCTGCTTGGAAAACTCAAAGCAATTTGTGAGTTACCGTCAGAAAAATCATTAACTCCAGGCTCCAAAAATTGTCAGCATCACCCACGGTTGTGCTTGCCAAGTTTCAGCCAGCAGTGTGTTTTTTGTGGCCAAGCAACAATAAAAAAAACAGGGGGAAGGGTTTGGGAGTGGAAATGTGGACAGACAGGCATTCAACAGTCCGTATAGACTAATAATGGAAATACCGAGAGATCCCCTAATTAGAGCATCGCTGTTGGTCACTGCATCAGCGGAGGATGCTGATATTCTACGAATGGCATGGAAATGGACAGATAAATTGGAGCCATCAGAAGATAGTTGGAAATGGCACGTTTTGATAGGTCAGGTATCCACTTCAAGTGAACATTTCTTTTGAACACTGTGCTTTCTCTCCTAACAAGTCATGTCAACATGTATCATCATTCACGTCACACTGTCACTTAAGAGGCGTTTTATCAGTACACACCGTTGTGTGTCATCGTACAAGCACAACATAAAGGGCCCAGCGGAGAGCAGCCATGAAATGCAAGAGCAAATACCTGTTTTTCTTTGTAATTGATATCCGTGAACAATTCTGATGTTGCATATCTGCTATTAAGAGCATGAAGTCGTGAATAGCGCTAATGAAAGAGTTGCCTCAGCAGGACCCTGGTTCTGAGCCTCAGCTGACCTGCGGGAGTGCAGTGCAGGAGTTAGGGGCAAAGATGGGTCTGCACCGGCTTTTTGGACCCTGGATTCTGAGTAGGGCTGAGGACCAGCTTGGACCTGGCATAAAATGAAATAGGCTGCTCCAAATTAGGCCTGGATTTCTGTGGCTCCCAGGGGCCATTCTTGCCGTTAGGAATAGCCAGAGTACAATGGTGCCCAAGTTGTACCCTACTGCATCTGGCCATGCCCCTTACGTCGGCGGTTGTGAGGTGTCACCTCTATGTTCCCCTTACAAAAGGGGAATTTCCACGTGGCCTGTCCTGCTGGCTCCCCGGCCCCTTTGTGCCAGCAGAGTGACAAAAAGGGGCAGTCTTATAACAGGCCCTACAGAGACTGTAGTTTTCAAGCATTGTAGGAAAAAATCAGTTCATACTATTGCTCTTCGAATCATTTACTGGGTTCTATGATACACATGCCCACACTGCACCAAGCCAGCATCATTCCTGCATTTTACTGCATCGGCTGCCAGAATTTGAAATGGAGATACTTTCTTGTGATATCGCGTTGCATCACGTGAACTCTAGGGAAATCAAAGAAGATCAAAATGGTTTTGAAATCCGTGTGTCTCCATTGTAGGTAAGAGCCACCAAGAAAGGCAGGAGTGAGTTTGATGTGTAAGGGTTAGATTAATACCTCTTTCCAGTGCTTTACAATGACTGTTCTCTAAGTGCAGTAATGTATTGTCAATTCTCGATCCTACTCCCACTGAAATCAGGGAGAGCTTAACCATTGGAGCGGGATCAGGTTCGCAATGTGACCAGATGCAAGAAAGCTTTTCGTTCTCGCCAATCTTAGCTCCAAGCTATTAAAGTAATAATGCAAAGACTGACATCATGCACAGTGCAGACTCTTCAGAAACCAAAATCCCAACAGCTGGAGATGGCGAGGGAAAGATCTGAACTTGGAATCTGGAACCAAATACTACAGCTGGGCAGTATCTGTCTAAGGGATCATAAATGTGTTCAGAATCCCTGGGCCAAAATTTGCTCTTGCTATACTCGTATACATCTGGAATTGCTGGAGATAGAAATTCTCAAAAAATAGCTGAGCATTTACTGACAGGGGTTGTATCGAATGGGGCAGTGAAGAGAAGGAGGGTAACAGAGGCTGTCACTCGCGTGGCGTTTCATTCTCTTTAGTCTCTTGCATTTTGCCATTATCAGAAAAGGAGTCACTGTGACTGCATGACATTGAAAGGTGAAATCCCAGCACTGCTGAAGTCAGGATATCACCCTAAGAGTTTATTTTTCAAGTCTGATTTGTAAAGCTTTACTTTTAGTAGGGCTCCATGTGTGCATTTTCTCTCTCGCTTCCATCCGCCCCTTTCCCTTATCCTTTGATTCCCTTCTCTCCTGACTTAGCCCTGTGAACATACGATGCCACCGGAGGTTGGGGGAAAGCCTATCAACCTCTCAAAAATCCTATTAGTGCTCAAACTTGACCCTTTCTTGGATGGCAATAAGTTCTTTTTGTCCTTAGCACGCTCCTCGTCTCTCACTTAGCCCTGGTCTACACTGGGGGAGGAGGAATCGATCTAAGTTACACAATTTCAGCTATGTGAATAACGTAGCTGAAGTAGACATACTTAGATCTACTTACCGTGGTGTCTTCACCGTGGTGACTCAACTGCTGCCGCTCCCCCGTCAAATCTGCCTGCTCCTCTCACTGTGGTGGAGTACAGGAGTCGACGGGAGAGCGCTCGGGGATCGATTTATCACGTCTAGACTAGACTAGACACGATAAATCGATCCCCGCTGGATCGATCGCTGCCCGCCGATCCGGCGGGTAGTGTAAACATACCCTTAGCAAACATCTCAGCAGGCAAACTCTTGGACACCAAAATACAGTCACTTAGAACTCAGCAAAAATGAAAACATCTCTTTGGGGCCCAGCGATTGGCACATCCGCTCACCACAGAGCCATTGGCCCCACTCGAGTTGAGCAGTAGACTGCTCACAGGGTCTTTTTGTCATACAGAAGATGCTGCTGAGGTCCACCCTTCCAAAAGCAAAGAAAAACTTAATCTTTCTGCTCATACGCCTGGTTCACAGCCAAATTCTTTACTCAAAATACTGCCCTGCACTTCACTCAAAGCTTTGAAGCACCTTCCTCTGCCATTCAGTGATTATTCTGAGCCCAATGCTTATGAGAGCCACAAATATCTTTAATGTGCTAATGTACTGGGGTGTGGAGGACCTGAATCTGTGCCTACTGAAGTCCATAGTAGCCTTTCCATTGCTTTTATGGCAATGGATCAGACACGTGAAGGAACTGGTGGGCTAAATCTTGCTCTTATTAACAGTGCTGCAGCTCCACTGACGTGTGTGGAATGCAAAGAGGCGTGTGTCAGTCTGATCCCAATTTCAGTCTTTAATAACACGTTTCTGAGTCCTTTCATTTTTAAATGAATTCTAGGTAGGGAATGATGTTTGCTTGCGATGAACTCCCAATGTAGGGAGCGAATCAATGCTTGCCAAATGGAAATGGACAAAAATCAATGATCATTCCTTTCTTACTTTTGTGCTTCGCATGACAAATGATGGAAAGCAAATTAGGTATCTGTGGACAGCACTGTGCTCAAGGAACTCCAGGGATGTCCAGGAGAATTCAGAATTAAAATCTGAAGGCTGACAGGGTCCTATAAACAGGGAGGAACTGACTCCAGTGCAGAGAAACCATGCGAGGTTCTGTGCTAAGCCCTTGCACTGAGTTAGGGTGAATGCCGCCTATAACACCAACACATATTTTCATCACTCTTGTCTTTGAAACAATATTTGTTTATTTTGGACAGTGGCCCGTTGTGGAAGCAGATCACCTTCAATGATCTGTTTCAACTGCACTGAATCCTTTTATCAGCACAGCCTTTGTTAGAATTATTCTGACTAGGGTGTAATAGTAACAGGATAATTCTTTGGGCCTGTGAGAGTGGTGTGTGTATAAATTGGCCTGGTGTGGAACCAGCAGTGATTTAAAAACCATGGCAAGTCAGACCATGTGGTTTGTTTAAACGCAGAATTATCTGGGTTTGGAATCAGTTCCTCGATCTTTTCACTGGATGCCGAGTTTGCCAAGTCAATGTGCGGCAGCCTCACCAGCGAAGTGCAGAGCCTTCAGACCACCAGCAGGTCTGGTCAGAGGGCAGCCGTCAGTGACGTGTGACATCGTCTGTCTTTGGCCACACAGCTGTGGGATCTTGTTGTTGGCCCCAAGAGTGAAGGTGGGCTGCATATTGACCCTGGCCTGTTCAAAATCAGTTCAGAAGGGCCCAGGAGCAGCGTGACCAATCAAAGCCAGGTACACGCATGGTTGGGTCAGGTATAAGAGACTGGTTTCTCATAACAGCTGCAGACCGTTTTTCACGCCACATGGACATTGCAGGGAAATCTGGGCAGGGCAAGTGAGCCCACAATGGGTGCCTTGGTGACAAGCGCACTCTTGGGTGGTCGAAGAGGTCTGTGTATAGTGTCAGGCTCGGGTTTGCCCTGATCTTCTCAATCATTCTGGCTGTAGCATCCTCACGACGGAAGTGTGAGGGAGTGACGTTGTTTAACATGGGTAGCCACAGTACTGGTGTGGGTCGAATCATCCGCGTTACGACGCACACGGTTTAGCGCAGTTGTGTGTCAACCAATAGTCTGAACCCAGGTAAGGCTGTACACTTGATTTTTTTTTTTTTGCCTGATTCTTTTCTTTTCTTCTCTGAAAACTGTGAGTGTAATTATTGGGTTGCAGCATCAGAGGGCTGGAAGAAATCTTCTTCTTCTGATGGATTTTTATGTGATTAATTCTGCAGTAAAAATGAGTTTAAAAGAAAGCATTGTAAATTCAAGCAACTTTCAATGTGTTTTTTTAAGATTCACAGCCCCTTTGTGCCATTCTGATGGTGCCAAAGAAGCGGGAATTGCCCATATCCCTTTACATGTAGATTTCCTTGGCACGAGGGGAGAATCTCCAGCAGGCATTCAGCCAGTTTAGCCAGCTCCTATACCACCCTTTCCAATGCAGAGAGGGTGGGAGAAGGCATGGCCAGAACACACTGCACTGTGGCTGTGCCTAGCTGCTGGCTGGCCCCAAGGGGCCCTTGTCACTGGGTGCAAGTTAGAGCAAATAGGATTTAGTCTTGTTCCCTTAACTAGATTATCATTTTCTTCAGTGTGTTAACTGGCTGAAATCTTCCTAGGTTCCTTGTTGTTTTGGCTCTTGTTTCAGCTGATGCCTATGACACAGAACACAATTACTTGTCACTTAATATGCTCCGATGGCATTTTCCATCTTAAAATAATTAAACCCACTTCATTTAAAAAGCCTTCTGTGGGTTTAGGGGAGTTTCGTAGCGGTGAAGACTGATTTCTTCAGGCCCTATGAGTTTTAAGCCCTGGTAATTTTTTCAGATAGCATGTTACATAAAGAAGCAGCATCAATGAGATTCAAACATAATGAAGTATTGAATAAACAATTCCCCTTCTCTCATCTCCAACGTGAAGCAGGAAAGCGACAGACAGAAAAGTAAAATTGGGATCCAAAATTGGGGTGTCAAGCTGATGATGTGCTTTTGAAAGAGAATAAATAAAAGTGTTTTTCATAAAACTTCCTGTGTTATTTATTATGATAATTGGCTCATTATGGTGCATTCTATGCCATTGCAATTGCAGTTGACAGCAGTATCTCTCACTGAGCAGCAGTTTTACAAGATTCCCATAATGAGCTTATGGAAAGTTCAGATTCCTGAAAGGCTGTCTTAACTAGTGAATTTGTCCAGTGTCTGGGAGAGGAGTAAATCAGCGTTCTTTGCTATATTCGGCTGCTAAGAAAATACTTACAAAACAATCTAAACCCAGCAAGCTGATACTTCTGAAAGCCATTCAGTTCTTTGGTGGTGCAACATGCCAGAGCTGCGTTTGTCTGAGTTTTTATTTATAATGGGTAAAAAAAAAAAAAAAAAGCAAAGAATAGTGGTTTGGGCAGTGTATGTAATATACCTTTAGGAAAGAGTCCTTGTTAGCAACATACTTTGTTTACTGAGAAGGCAAAAAGCTGATAACAAGAGCTGACCTTAATGTGAAGGTTTGTTACAAAACAAGCAGGCATTTTAGTCGTAAATTCACTCCTTAGTCAATATTAATGTGTACACTTTATTTTCCTAACTATGGCCTCCGTTCTCCAAGTAGCCCGTCACTGGGACTGTGTCTATGTATAGGGCTTCTATTTCCAGGAGCGGGACCTAGAAATGTGTGTGTATGTATAAATAGTTTAAATGTCTTGTTTTTTTACCTACTGTAGATCACTAAAAGCACCCTTGCTACTTTGTACAAGGAGAGACGTTCTAATTAACATTCATCCCCCACATGTAACTTAATGCATTATACTTAAAATTTTATCTGAAAAATCCTTTCATCATTTAAATATGTGAGAGAAGAAAATATCTGACAATTTGCTTGGTACATATATTTTATCTTATGGGGACTTGGTTATGATATTATTGCTTCAGAATGATTTGGAATCTATTTTCGTTGCTTTAGGAGCATGAATATAATTTATTTACAGCAGTCTTCTACTGCCCAGTAGGCACATGTCCATAATAAAAACTCCCCCAATCCAGTCCCCCAACTAAAATTCTGCACCTTCCTCGGCTCTCCCACATTTTGCCACACATGCACTCAACACCTGGTCTGCTCAGAAAAAGCCTGGGAGGGGAGATTGACTTCAAGGCACTCTTCAAAGTCTAACAAATGCAATCGAGAAAATGGGGGAAGCATGTTTCAAAACCAAGGGCATCCTATGAAGGCACCCTCTTACTTTTCATTCCATGTAGGGGTGTGAGCATTAGCGACTCTGCCGACCTCAGTTATCATAGAATGACGTGATGGGCATGGTGATCTATCAGGTAACCAGTACCCAAAGCATTTAGGATCTGATTAGTCAAAACCAGCATCCTGGAACTGCATCTGGAAAGCCAGGTGTTAGAACACAGCTGTAGCACTGAAGTTTTCTAATTGGGGGAGTCAAAGCCATGGATGAATGTGGGGAATTCCACAATGAGGTAAAAGCTTGCAATCTTCTTGCTGAATGCAGATGAGAATAAAGTATTCCTCACTGCTGCTACTATTCGGGTACCCTATAGCAATCTGGGATCCAACGAGAGCCTCAGGTTCTCTGCCTGAATAACAAAAAACAGGCAGCCCCCCTTCAGTCGAAGGGTCAGACATAACCTTCACTATTTCCCGTGGTTGCTTTCTCCAGCTAGCCTTATCCCGGTTGTAGCCAATGAGTTCCCAGCCCTCAGTTTAGACAGTCAGTGGCTAGTGAGCAACGCAAGTGTAATGTGTTCATCTGAACTGACCTAGTGCCCTTTTCTGGGATGGTAAAACATGGTCCAGTCAAAGGCAATGGCCACAACTGAATTATTGGTGTAAAAGAAGAGAGCCGCTGAAAGGATATTTTCACCTAAATATCGGGATCTAGTCTCTTTGTCTGTCTCTTTTTAATTTTTTGTCTTGGTGTTTTCTGTTCCAAGTGCAAACTTTCATACAAGCCCTACATTTTTGCATGCATGCATATTCAGGATAGTAAATGAAAGCAGAGTGACAGTTTTGCATTTAGTAACTTCACACCCACACACCTCCTTTCTTTCTGTTGCTGACACTTCAGCCTTTGAAATGGTTCCCAAGAGCTGTGCTCAGCTGCAGACAAGTAAGATCTAAAGAGGGAATCTCGATCTGCTACTGTTTGCACATGGCATCTGGAAACTGCTTTGAAGAAGGGCACTTATTCTAGATGAGTAATGTAGATATTGTTTCTTATTAACTCAGGAGAGAGACGAAAACCGTTTCAAAGAAGAGATTATGTATGTGGGGGGGGAGAGGGATTCTGAGGTTAAGTCTGGAGGAAGAAACTAAAGTGTTTTACAAGTGACATTGAAGGTGAATTGGAAAGCTAATGCTCTTATCCTACACAGAGAACCATGCATTGACTTCAGTGAGACTCCATGTGTGTGCTGGAGTCTGACCGTCATGTTCTCTTTGCAGGATCAGGGCCTACATTAATAACTCCTAAGGCCCGTAGAGTAAACAGTTTCCTCTTTGCTTTTGTCTGCCAGTTTCCCTCCCTCTTCTGTTTGTTTGTCTCACTCCAAACACACCGTTTCTGAGCTCTCTGGGAGTGTTGCTGAGGACATGGCTGCAGGGTTAGGTCCTGATCCTGAAAAGAGAACCCGCAGGTGAGCCCTGAGCCTGCACGGAGTCCCAATGAAGTCAGGATTGGGACCATAGATTGTACTTGATGTTCTCTTACCTCTTCGTGTCTCCCCTTCCACTCCCCTCTTTTGTCCTTCAACTGGATCCTCGTTTTGTTTGGTCTCTTTCCATCTCACCATCTCTTTGGGTTTCACACATCTGTCTCTTCCACTCTCCTCCCCCAGCTCCTTGCGGATGCTCGTCTGTCTCCTCTGCCATTGTTTCAATTTCTCCCCCCCCCCCCCCCCCCCCCCCCCCCCCCCCTTTCGTTTCCTCCCCCCCCCCCCCTCCCTTTTTTTCTTTTTCCCCCCCCCCCCCCGCACCCACTCCACATCCAATTCTGTTTCAGTCTCTCCGTCTCCATTCTGTTTTTAATTTTCACTGCATCCTTCCTCTTCGCTACATCTCCGCCCATTTTTACCCCCAGAATCATAAAGAGCCTGAGCCAGTGAAAAGACACCCATTGATTTCTGTGTACTTTGGATCATTCCCTCGTAGAGGCGGTGTAGTATAAAAATAACAAGGTACCTTTTACATTTCAAAACAGAATTAATGAGTTAAAAGCCAGTTCCTCCTCCGTCAATGTCGCAAGAGTTTCCTGAGGTGGAAGAGGTTTTCTTTTATAAACCTCCCTCCACCCCAGAAAATAGACGTGTATTACAAAGTAGAAAGCCATTTACAGAGTTGGAGGGAAGGTGGTAAGAGGACACGATTAATTCCAACCTCTTGTATTATAATAATAAAAATAAATAATAATTTATGGAGATATCCTAGCTCCTAGAACTGGAAGGGACCTTGTCACTGAGTCCAGCCCCCTGCCTTCACTAGCAGGACCAAGTACTGATTTTTGCCCCAGATCCCTAAATGGCCCCCTCAAGGATTGAACTCACAACCCTGGATTTAGGAGGCCAATGCTCAAACCACTGAGCTATCCCTCCCCGTCTCAGTTATGGATAACTGAAAATTACCATAGGTGGGAAGTACAATGTGGGGTGAGCCATAATGATCCTTAGTAGATCACAATAGTGCACACTTACATTGCCTCCATTTAAATCCTGAAGGAGAGTGAGGGTTACCTCCTGGAAATAATAATCTTTGTCTCACAGGTGAAAGGAAGTGCTCGAGTTGCCTTTGCAAAGCCTTCCTCTGGATGAGCTCGAACACGATCCTCTGAGTGATAAAGGAAATATTGCCTTTACGTGTTGTCCTGCTCATTCCAAAGTGAGTGTGGAAATAATTTCATGCAGGGGTGACCTGCTGCCGCCTGATTCTGAAAGTACGCAAGCCTTGTGTGAAAACACACACAGGGTTTGAAAGTCTGACTTGATCCCTGGACATTATTGGGTTTGTCTTTTGGCTTAAAGGGACTGAACAAATGAGCTAGGGGAAACTCCATTGAAAAAATACCGAGGGTGGAAAATGGAGCAGGGAGAAAACAAAGAGAGACTGAAAGAAGGAACATCGGGAAAGAGAAATGGAAATGAAAAAAAAAGAATTGTGTGTGTATCATAGATACAGCATCCACTTGTCAGCCTAGCATTTGTGAGGTTATGTTATCCCTAATAGATAGTACAGGCTTTACCTTAGCTAGGAAAAAGAAGGAGGGGTTAATTATGGGGGGAAAGTTTATGGACTCAATATAGACCCCTTTGACCAATTTATTTGTGTGTGGGTGAGCCAGGTAAATGCAAATTTAATGATTAACAATAATCATTTATATAGTGCTATACATTTCCCATCTTCCCTCTTCCTTGGCTCAGAACATTGAGTAATTTCCTAGCCAGGGAAATTATTTTCCCTTTGTCTATATATTTCCTGTGGTCCGCATTGTAATTTTGTTTTCACCTGTCACGTAAATTCACAAATGTACTTTGAGCAGAGCATTCAACTGTTTGCCTAACAAAGATTTGTTCACTCTGGGTATGAGAGATTGGTACCACAATGGCAAGTATATGCTTTTTTAAAAAATGTAAAGCCACCAAGATTTGGATGAAGTGCTAGAAATATAAAAAATGGGGCATTTGCAAAATGCTTCTAAGCAATACAGCAAATACTGATTGCATTTGAGCTGTCACTAATGTTTTGTTAGCAGCTAGCATTCAGCTTTTTGACTGAGCTGTCTGCATCACACTATAGACTCCAGAGACGGTATCAGTCTAAGGTTTTGCCAGTTAAGCCAGGAAGTTTTGTGCAATAGCATTGCATCAGACCTCTGCACATCCATCAAGCACATTGTGCTTGATGTGGATACATCCTGGGGAATTAGACAGCGGGGAGTTTGTACCACTGAGCCAAAACAGACCACTGGAACAATAATATTCATTACTTATTTATTTACAAAATCGTTTAAAATGACACTTGTGAAGCAGTGTTCACGTTTCAAAGCAAACCCTGGAGGTTAAACAAGAGCTACCGGCATAACTGCACAGGAGTATAGCAGCAAAACAACAGTGGAAGGCCCCATAGGAAGACAATGTAGTACTCTCAGTGGGTTTCCATTGCCCTGGTAAAAAGAAACAGACTATGTAGGCTGGTGTTTATTGGGGATTTTGCTGTGTGTGTGTTTCACTGGGAATTCTATACTATCCCCTCATGCATATTGTCCTGCCATAGCCTGAGAACAAACCCTCCGGTCCTAGCCTGGCCATCTTCTTGGGGTGAGCAGAAGCCCTGGGAACATTGGGATGTCACAAAGGGTTTGATGCTGCTTCAGTAGCACCTTGATGCCACAGTGACAGCACCTAGCTATTGTGGAGATTGGGCCCTTTCTAAATAGATTAGGTTAGAAAGATCAGTCTCCAGTAAGACCTTACCAGGTGGCATGGAGCATGCTAACAGATTTTTTCATTCATTTATAACTGTATTTAGCTTTAATGTTTTCCCCCCAAAGCCAAGTGAAGATGCTAATCCTCCCTGAGGTCACCAGCTTCATTTTTGCTGTAGCCATCTAAAAAGTCTGGGGGGTGGGGGAAGGTATATATTTCTACTCTCCCACAACTGAAATTTTCTGGAAAAATTTACATTGAGGCTGACCTCACTCATGAAAAACACCAGTCCTGATGGGGAATGTTTCAGAATGTTACGGGGGTGTGAAATCAGAGCGTTATCATGGAAACTGGTTTTCCAACGTAAGTATACTGGGTACTACAAGGCTATATGATGAGATAGCAAAGTTGGGTGACACTTTATTTTAAGGTTCCATTCTTCTTCTGTTCAGGCGGCACGTGACCAGGATTCGCCACTGAATTTGGTCGGCTGGTTGGATCATTAGCTGCCCGGGCCGGGTACTGAGGAGAGTGGGATGTGAGCGCTGAACCATGCTCCATTTATAAAGGGCTACTAAATAATTAGCAGAGCTGATTGAAATTTTTTATCTAAACATTTTTGAATAAACAATGGTTTTACAACCAAAGTCTAATTTTTTTTTCAGGCAAAATTTTCATTTTGGTCAAAATTTCATGGTTTTTCAATAGAGAAAAAAACCCTTTTTCAGTTTTTTGTAAAAAAAAAAAAAAAAAAAAATTGGTTCTTTTGGTTTAATTTTTTCAATTTTATTTTCAAGCTAAACATTTTTTTTGTTTTTTTGGTTGAAAAAATGAAAAATATTTGTGGGATTTTTTTAACAAAACAATTTTAAAAATACCCACAAAAATAATGGATATTTTTAACTACCCCTGTTGGTTAGTAGGTATTTCAATAGATGGTTAATCATTTGATTAACATAGATTGCTAGAGAATCCAACCAGTCAATAAATTGTTTATAACCATGACTTACAATTTCCTGTAATACCTTTTACCGATGCTTATCTCCATCGAGAATACATATTTTGTCTGTAAAATGCTTATAACATCTACTAATAATCACTTTAAAAACTATTTATAAATAGAAACTTAATATAAAAGACGTCCCCAAATGGTGCAGGGAAATAGTCCAGTTTGTTTCTGCTGTGTTGAATATCATGACGCATCCCTTCCCTCAGCCACTGCTTGGCTTGTATTGTTATTTATGAAGTTGAACTGAGCTAGTAATCGCAGTAGCAGTCTCCTTGAATTCTAGGGGCTGCTGGCTCTGCTCTCTTTCACGGATCTGCATCCAGACCAATCAATTAAACACAAGTGCAGGCTGGAATATTAGTTGGCACTTTGGCTGCCAGCGTAGTCCGTGTGGCTGTGTTGCAAGTTAATTAACCTTTTAGATACTGGTTTAGCTAGGACACTGTGCCAAGCGGATACGCAGCAGCTCCAGCGCAGAATCCTCTCTGCTCACTCCACTCAGGCTTTTCAGACTCCTGGACTTTTCTCCACATTGAGCCCAATTTTGTCTGCACTTCACAGGTGCTCTAGATTGTGGGCGCGGCCCAAGAAGCCCTGAGTGAACCTGTGCTGCACGCAGCCCTAATTGGGCAGCTGGGCGTTCAGGAATGGTTGAGGCTCCCCACGTGCTGTGGGGGAAATATCCAAGGAGTGTAGGAAATGGGCTGAATCTCCCTGCATGCAGGCTGGCAGACGCCCCGTGTCTCGAGCACACAGTGTTTGCTAGAGCCCATCATGCGTTCTTGTTTGTGTTTTGTTGTTTGCCCACTAGATGACATTTCACATGTCCACCCTCTCACAGATTAATGCTCAGGCACCAGACCATGCAATTAAATGACCTAAACGGCCACTCTGCTGACTTCTTTGCTGTTGCATCTAGTTGTGTCAACCATGGGGAAAGCGACACTCCCTGTAAATACTGCTCGTTCCAGTTCTTTGGACCTTTATCGGGTGACTTCGGAATGTGGCTTGCCTAGGGCGTATTTAATGTGTTTCTTGGCACACCTCCTGTGTCTGGTGTCTGCAGCCGGACTCTTCAGAGATGCTTTTGGAATCCGATATCATCTGAAACACGGCTTCCTGCCATTCCATCTCCTGCTACTATGCTATGCTCCTCCAGGCGCAGGCTGGGCGTTGTGTAGGAGCAGTTTGTGGGGCAGGCCTGAGCCTTGCAAAACAGCCTCTCTGCCGTCACTGTGCAGCCCATGGGCTAAAAATATCAGCCACTCCAGGCTTGTCTTCACTGCAGTGTTTGCTTGAGCTATCATTTGAGTTTTGCCTAAATACTTTTAAGGATCTGTGACTGTGCCTACCTCACTTTTGAAAAGGGGACTTAGGCTCCTAAACCCCATTGCATCTAGTATTTAGATGCCTAAAGATGCTGATAATTGCCTACTGGGATTGTCCAAACACCTAACTTCAGTTGATTTCAATGTGAATTTGGAGTCTAACCTTCCTAGATGCTTTTGAAAATCCCACTAGGCACCTACCGGCAACGTTAAGTTTCTAAATACCTTTTAAAATCTGGCCTGTAAGCAATTTTGAAAATTGTATCTAATGCCTCATTGAAAGTCAATGGAATTTAGGCTCCTAAGTCACATAGATACTTCTGAAAACTTTACTCATGATCTCTTTGAGCCCCAGTTCCTCATCTCTAAAGTGGGGTGGTGGTGATACTTCATTTCTTCCATCTTTCATCTGCCTGTCTTGTTTATTTAATCAAGTCCGATCCAAACACACAAATCTTTAGCTCAAATTAAGTGGTGCTTTAAACTAGAGCTAGCTGTCCTGCTGGGCGGGTGTAGATTGAAACTCGAGTGCATGCTCGTAATGCTGTGGGGATGCAGCAGCTCCAGGTACAACTACTCATCAGGGGCTGGTCCAATCACTCTGTATAGCTTGAGTGCTCCTGCACAACGTGGTTGCTCGTGTATACTAACTCAAAAGAATGGCTGCTGTGAAGACAAGCCCTTTAGCTCCGCAGCTCCTGTCAGAGGAAGTATGGCTGCCACCTCCATGTATTTGCAGATCCCATGGCCCTGTCTCTGGGATGATACAATGTAGGTAGGTGAAAACTGTCAAGTCTCTCGAAGGCCTTGTCTGGCACATTAATCACTGTGTGATCCTCTCCAGCATGTCTGGAACATCCACATAACGGTGCTCATGCATGCCAACACCTTCCAGCAAGGGTAGCCGCTGTGTCAATCTGCACCGTATCACTCTCAATGTGTATGGGATCACAGAGGTCACTAGCATAAATGGTGCAAATACTCCTCCCACTTCTGTCACATGGTGCACGGGTCACAACTTATCTGGCCTGCTTTCTAGCACTCCACTGCACATGGGTGGAATTGGCGAGAAGCCACTTACCTGTAGAATTAGTGTTGCTTTCAGAGTCAAGAATGTTCTGTTATCTGAAAAAACCTACTTAGTCTAATACACCAAAATATATTTATGTCTGCCAAACCAAGAAAGAAAAGATGAGGCCGTAGATTTAATATGGCTCTTCAATATGTGGGCGTTAATTACTGTTGTTTGGATACCGAAAAGTATTTTTCTCCATATGCTATGTTCTCTTGAATCTGTGTTTTTTATACACAGATAGACATAGTTTTTATAAATCCTGGTTGTCCATAATTGGAGGTATCTGAATGTTATTTTGTACCCTTTTTCTGAAATTGGCATAGAACCTGAAACTCATTTATCTGAAACTCTGATTTAATGAATGCTTCCATAAAATCATGGTCTACCTGTGGTTTAAATATTAGGATTAAATTGAAATGTTGTTCAGCCATTCTCTGAGACTGATCCTAGACTCAGATATCCACAATATTCAACACAATACTACATTTATTCTCCTGGTGTTAATTGTGCATATAATGGGGAAAATTAAATCAGCTCAGCATTCGCTAAAGAAGGCAGTCATTTAATAACAGTGATTTGCTCGTTTAATTTAGAAAACCTATTTTGTTCTCTGTAAATTCCACCTTGTTCATTTTTTGTCGGTGTCTATATCCTGCTCTTTAGTAAGCTCATTTGCACTGAAATAAAGATTGCCATCACATCAGATTTAAATTACCATTCCAGCTTTTAGCTTGGCTTTTAAGTTTTGCTTTGTGACCATCATATTTCTGAGAATGACTGACTGAATTTGATCTTTTGTAGTAATTCAATGGGTAAATTAGCGTGACTGTGATTAAACCAGAACGAGGTGCATGGGCATGGCTTTGTTGGGAAGTTTGGGTACCGGTTGCTTGGCTCAAGTCAGGGTTCTTGCTTCCTCATTTTCCAGGAGAACTAAATTGCCTCTAGACGTTAAATAAAAGCAACTTAAGACTTTCTTTTCTTTGGAACAACTAGAAGTGTTAGAATTATAGCCTGGCACCCCTGTGTATATTAATTCCCTGTATTTAAATAAGGAATTTAAACAAGGAAATGTTTATATGCCATTCTTGGGCTCAGGGGTATGTTGTTGAAAAACATCCCGGCATAAGACTGGCTAGAATTCTGAAGCTGTTAACACCTGAGCTAAAGGATTGTACTAGAGCTGAAGCTTCCAGGAGGGAAAATTTCTAAGACACTTGAACGAATATAGTTCTTCGTCCTCAGATGACTGTGGACGGGTAAGCTCCGTGTTCCCATCTTTGGACACTACAGTCTACTGCTGCAGAGCATCCGGAAGTGTCCTGGTTATCTTCAATGTAGGGCAGACTAGGTAGAAAACAAGGCAACCTTGTTCCACACCACTGGCTCCCATCACCGAGAGCTGGCAAAGTTGGTAGGCATTGGAGGAAGAGGGGGAAAGGAAAGCTGTCAGTAGGACCCACCACAGGGAGAATGGAAGAAAGGGGTTGCCATAGTAGGGAGGAGATTCCCATGGGAGGAGAGGAAAAAAGAAAAGAGAGGAATGGAGGGAGGGGAGATAGCAGAGCTAGCAGTGACGGTGGGGCGGGGGAGGTTGAAAGTAGAAGCCTCGGTAGGTGAGACAGAGAAGAAGCCAATGCCTAGCAAAGATGTAGGAGAGGAGAGCAGTGCTTGAACCCACTACAGCGGTGGTGCTCAACCTTATTACACAGGAGGGAGGGCCACACAAACCTAAGCACAACCTTGTGTGGGCCAAACAGATTCTACGTATGTTAATAAGATTTAAAGTCACCTGTATTGATTTATATTTTAAGTTCAGCTTGTGTCATATGTATTTAGATGGGTTGTTTCTCTGTACAGTATCGTCTATTAAAAACAAATAAATCAGTGCATAAAACGTGTATCAGAATTATAGAAAACTGGGGAAAAACTCAGTAAAGACACACATAATCACAAATAAAGAGTAAACATGATGACAAAACACTATTGGCTGTTAGTATATTGTGCTGAAGCAGGCCGCGGGCCTTATGAAATGCGCTGGTGGGCCGTGTGCGGTCTTGGGCTGTAGGTTGGGCACTCCTGCACTAGAGTATATTGCAGGGCTAATGGCTGTCCCTAGCACACGGGAAGGGGAGCACCCCTTTCCCAAGGGTATAGAAGAAATAGGGTCTGCTGGAGGAGGACGGTGGGGTATGGCAGCACCTCCTTAGGTTTGGACAAGCACCCAGATTTCAGGATGCTCTGTCTGAACCTCCTGATCTCAGCCAATCACTGGCTTCATGGGTCCTTGGAGAGCATTGGAGGCAGGGTTTGCGCACCTTTGTATCTTTGAACAAAGTTGTGCTCTGACCTAACATCATCAAAGTTGATGCAATGTCACAGTGTAGGGCTCGGTATGTGGGACTTGCTAGATTTCTGATGTGATAGGAAGGGGGATTTTTAATAACAGGCTGAAAACTATTAGTTTTGAGGACTTGCCAAGAAAGACGCTCCAGTAAGAGAAATAGCCTAAAGTTCATCTGATGACATACACAGCTCTCCAGCAGCAGGAGACCAGGGAGGGGAGCTCTGTTAGCCCCCCATTCCTCTGACTTCATTGGGAAGAATGTTTAAATGTTGGCAATTCTGATTCATTGTGCTTGTGCTGAGATAGCCACATGTTCCTTAGCACTCTTCATCTAATCACATCTTCCTCTTCCGCTTGGCCATTTTACAAAATAAATTACTGTCAGTCAGAGTTAATCCTCTGCTTGGTTCATTCAGATGTCTGTATGTTGATAACACGTCACTGGTCTGCTTCAGTGTGTCAAAGGAATGGTTAGTGTTAAGTCCGAATAAAATGGTCTTTCCAGGCTTCAGGTCTGATGAAATAATCAGAGCCAGAAATGTCCCCAAAGCACATTAGGTGCTAATGTAATAAAAATACTTGTAAGAGAGCCCTAACTGGTTTGGGATCCCCACTCTGCTAGTTGCTGTACATGGAAACACTAAGAGTGTGTCCACACTGGAATTGGGGAGAATGATTGCAACAGGACCCGAGCTAGCTTTAATCAAGTTAGTTCGAGTGCTTATAGTAGTGAGGTCATGGTAGCACTGGCTTCAGTGCAGGTTGGACAAGCCCACCTGGAACCCTGGGAAGGTACTCAGGTGGCTAGTCCAGGTGAAAGCCCATGCTGCTGCGGCTTCACCGCCATGGGTGTCCAAGAGAGCTAAATTAAAGTATCTCAAGTGTGTCTACGTGTGCTGCTGTTACAACTCCCAGCTGAAGTGTAGACCTCTCCCAAGAGACGATCTGTGCCCCAAATTGCTTTGAGTGTAAAGAGACAAGAGAGAGACAGGATCATTATCCCCATGTTACAGATGAGGAGCTGCTCACAGTCACACAAGACATCTGTGGTAGAGCTGGGAATGGAACACAGGACTCTTGAGGTCCAATATCTTAACTACCTTCTTGGTCATACGATAAAGCCTGTTGTGTTCAGAGAGCTGCACGCTAGAAACCGATGTGGTCCACTTAGCACTAAATCATTCTTTATTAAAAACAACATATGATTAGCGGATGTTTCATTTCTGTCTCACTGCTTCTGAATATACTGTTGTGGTTACAGTAACCAGCCGTGCACTTTTCCGTGCCATTAGCCAGCAAAAACGTTTTTTTCATGTAGAAGAGTAAGGCCTGGTCTACGCTACAGAGTTCGGTCGATGTAAGGCAGCGTACGTCAACCTAACTCTGTAAGTGTCTAGGTTAAAATGTAGCTCCCACGCATGTAACTCACCCACTGCATCTCCGTGGGGTGCTTAGCACTTAGGTCGATTTAGTTAGGCCGACGCAGTGTCAGTGTTGACACTGCATTGCTTACATCGACAGTGGCTGCTTTTCAGAAACTGTCCCACAATGCCCCACACTGACAGTTAAATCGGTGCAAGTCTTCCTGGCGAGGACACGCACCGCCAACACCAGGAGCGTAGCATGGACATTCAAAAGCAATGTAATTACTGTGGTGCCTGTACATCAACGTAACGTAGGTCATCTTAATTTTGTAGTGTATACTTGCCCTAAGTGATAAGGACCAAGTCACGAGCTCTCGGCAGGTGGCTACTGGTAGTAAATAACGGGCTGCTTATCGAACAAGCCTCTGGCTCTTCCTGTGTGTTTCTCATTGACCAGAGAATGCTATTTCAGCACCACATAGAAAAAGAAAAATGTCAGTTCTTTGAACAAATTCCCTAGGCAAAGAGAGTCCTTTTCAGCAGAACTGATCACTGGAAGTTTTAAAAAAAAAACTAAATCTATGACCATAAATAAAAAAAAACCCACGGTATTAAACGATTGCTAAAATTGCTTACCAAGTGCTAACACTGTCACATTCTGAAAAGCAGGAACCTTTGAGATGTCTCAAGTGGTGCATCCTAAATCACTAGTCACTTCTGGAAATGTAGGCCAGGGACTAGGTTTACAAAGCCATTAGGCACCCAAAGATGCAGCCTTGGCAACTACTAGGACCGCACCAAGCCCATTGGCTTTCAATGGCAGTTAGATGCCTAATCGGCTTTGGTGGTTTTGTTAAGTCCACTAGGCACCTATCTGTATCGTTAGGTGCCTAAATGCCTTGATAAATCTGTCCCCTGACTAATAAGCAGAAGTGGTTCAGTTTCCATAAATTTATTATTTTGACAAGGTTGGCAGCCTGACTTTGTTGTATTCCTAGTACATTGGACTCTTTGGGTGGGAACGGTAGGACAGCAGGGGATCTAAACTGAGAATGGATGCATCTGGTAAATCTCTGCTTCAGATAAGATTTAACTTATTTTTTTTCTCTAAAATCGATTTTTGTAATAAAAACCTAATTGTCTAAGTCCTAGAGAGGATGCAGTGGGAGCCTAGCAATTGAGTTACAATAGCTACGGTAGATCTCTTGCTTTACTGTAAAAGGAACTGCTCCACTCTTAACTGGAAAATGTGTTCCCAGTGCAAAGGGGCAACATTTCCAGCTTGCTGGGGTTTGAATAGCTTCAAGAGATGTCATTAAATAAAACCGATGTTTTCCATCTGACAGTCGATCAAAGGATAGAACATTAGAACCTTTAATGGAACTTACTGAGACACTTAGCAATCCATTTCCTATTGTGCCCAGCTTTTACTTGGACCATCTTCACATCACAGACATGGCAATCTCACAAATGTAAAAGCACAGGTCATTTAGCCTGCCCTGTACATGCTGATAATTTGCGCGCCAAATCTATGGGAGTTATCAGTCTCATTACACGTTAAAAGGATCTTGTCTGCTAATTGTTTTAATGATTCTTCATATTGCTACTTTCCAGTGGCCCTCATCCTGTAGATACTTTGCACGCAGACTCCCTCTGACGTCCCCCGAGACAGCCTGCAGAAACTGCCCGTTTATCTGTAAAAGCCTTCTCAGTGAAGATAGAAGGTCACAACTACAAATTCATTGTTTTTATTTCATTTTTTGTCTCCCAAAGGGCAAGTAGGAACCCAGGCAGAGCCAGAAGGGGTGTAAGGGTTTGTTGCCAACCAAGATGGAAAAATCTCAGGCTATTCACCTCCCACCTAAAAATATACCATTCCCAGTAGGCTGCTGCTGCTATTTTTCATTATTATTATTATTATTATTATTATGCATTTGAATGGTTGACGATCTCAGGAAAGTGTTTGGGGCGCAGGATCGGCAGCCCCGCTGTGTTATGTGTTGTATAAAGCCATGGGTCTGTCTAGCCCTTGCCCCAAAGAGCTTCCATTTTAATTTGAAGATGAGACACAGAGAGTGATTGTAAAGCACAGTAGAAGGGAAGGGGGAGGCAGAAGGTTGCGGTAGAAGCACTATTATCATGCACCAACAGCGTGCATGACTTGGCTGTTTTGCGTCATTTATGCATTTGGTGGGTTTTTGAGACTCGTTGTAAAATGCCCTAATCAAACCATTAAACCCTCGTGTCTTGCTGGTGTTTGTAACGTCACTGCCCCAACCCGTTCCCTCTGGAAAAAATAACCCAGGGCTCATTGCCATGTACAGTCAGTTTGTTCCCCTCCCAGCCCCAGCTCTATAGACTCGCCAGCAGCCCTTCTACCTCGTATTGTTTCTTTAAAGTCAATACATTATAGGCGAGGCTGGTAAGAAAGGAAAGAAAGTGGGGGGAGGGGAGACAGACCAGATGAGGAGGCAGGACACAAGGGGAGAATTGGGTCTGGCTAGGCAAAGAGACAGGGACAAGGAGGGACCGAGACTGGGAGCCAGTAGGGATGAAGAATGTGGGTGTAAGGAGGGGGCAACTGGAGGCCAGGTGGTGGATGAGGAGTCAGACGAGGCGGAGGGGAGTATTGGGACTGGCGGGTGGGGGTGGGAGTCACTGGGACAAGAAGCTGGAGGAGTGGAGGCTGGGACGGGGTAAGTGAGAAGTTTGCTTTTTGAAAATCTAGAAAATTA
>NW_020664482.1:5683997-5711342 GCF_002925995.2 Terrapene triunguis | reverse complement strand
CTGTGTAGCTCGAAAGCTTGTCTCTTTCACCAACAGAAGTTGGTCCACAACAAGATATTACTTCACCTACCTTGCCTCTCTAATATCCCAGGACCACATTTCACCTAATTATACATACCTCAAATCCAAATTTAAGGATGGCTGGCTTATTAAAATCTGTCATTGCTGTTATAAAACATGCCACTGTTACACACATCTGTTTCTGATGTCCTTTGTCACCTTTGCCAATGTTTTAATTTCCTGCTTGCCTCTGTTTAATTTTTGGAAGCATTTTGAAGTGAGGGGAAACCACAGTAGAGTTTCTTCCATGAAATAATGTTGCCTTTATGTTTGGGATCTCTGAGATTCACCTGTACAGTGATTTTAGCAGGGACGGTGCCCAAAGCATATGTTACCAAGATCATTGTCTTTGAAAGCTTCTCTAATAGTATTTATTTTGAGGGATTAATTACCTGTTGGCTCACTTTTCACTGGCATTCTGCATTGATGTTATCTTTCATCTTTTCCCCTGGTTCTTATACATAATCGGTCATACTTGTTGCTGAACAGTACAGGGATAGTGAACTTTTCCAGTAATGGACTTTGCTTGATATCACTAAATCTTCAACTGCCTGGTTGGGTTTCCACGTTTAGCTCCATCATAATATTGCAGTAAATATTTGCCACAGTTTATTAATTGGTCATTCTTTACACAGACGATTTTAGTCAGGAATCAGGTTCAACTCATTTAGCCTTAAAATTCATGTACTGGACTAAGAGGTCTCTTACATAAGGTGAAATGTACCCCAGTGCAGAGAGACAATGGTACCTAGATCTTGCACTAAGTCCTACTTAAGCCCCATTTTAAGGGCTTTAGTGATGCATAGGTCTTGTGTGGGCTCTCTGCATTGGGTGAATTTCAACCCACAGCTGTCCCATTTATCGTTGGATGGCAGGCTGTCTGGCTGCGCATAAGCTGAAAAAGGAGAACCATTACATATAATGGGAGAGGCTGACATGAAGAAGCATGGATGCCAGTTATTACAGCCAGGTAAATATAGGAAAAGATTTCTGTGATGATTAACTGGATTTTAAAACTGCATTGGCTTTTGCCACATTCTCACCCCCTTTGGTGTTCATTTTCCGTTAGCCTCCATTCTCAGGGTTCTCGGAAAGCTAATTTTTAGCTTCTATGCTGAACTATTTGTGTGACCCCCGTGTGCTCTTTGTAATACCACAGCTACAGTATTTGAATTACTTGTGGATATGTGAGGTAACTGGTGCAAAATGCAGAGTTATGGGATATTGTTACAGAACGCTGTTGCCCCAGAAAGCAATGCCAACATGGGTGGTATTCCTTCCAGAAATGTTGGTTTAATGAGCGGTACAATACATTACCTAACACTGATTTCAAGCAAGATGACCCAGTGCAATGTGGCTAGTTAAGTACTTCACTTACCAGCAAATAAGGGAATCTCCCACTTTCCAGAAGCAGGATCAACAGTATCCTGAAATCAGTTGGATATGTAGAATCAGTGGGATTCTGAAATCAGGCGGATGTGCACCTCATTGAGCATCTAACTCTGTCTTGTCAGCTTTTTAGAGTGGGATCTTTACATACCTCTTGGGTTAGTATCTCTAATCGGAGGGGGTTTTCTTCAAGGACTGTGCTCTCAAGCATGAAGAGGTCTAGAAAAAGACAAC
This sequence comes from Terrapene triunguis, assembly GCF_002925995.2. NCBI lineage: Eukaryota > Metazoa > Chordata > Testudines > Emydidae > Terrapene > Terrapene triunguis. Next base: position 5,709,659 of record NW_020664482.1, on the reverse strand, counting down.
AAAAATAGTTAGTGACGTGACTGGGAATGCGTGCATATGATGAGACTACAAGGACTGGAATATTTTAGTCTGTAAATGAGATGTGAAAAGGGGACTCGATTGAGGGATACAAAGATAATGACGGGAAGAGCTCTCGTGACACACCTTTTTAGTCTGCCTCCTAGCGCAGGGATGCTTGACAAAGCTGAAAGGCGGAAAGTAAAGATCATGTTCAGCAGACTGAGCACAAGACTAGCAAAGAGGAATTCCTGGGTTCTAGTCCATTTGGGGAAATAACCCCTCTTTGGCTTTGGGCAAAACACTTAACCTCTCTGCTTCAGGTTCCTTCTCCGTAAAATAGGTTAAGGCTATTTACAGTAGCTACACTAAGGATTGTAAGGAGGGGTTGATACTGGGCAACATTTTCCAAAAGGTCAAAGTGATGGAATAGCCTAAGTCCCATTTTCTAAGGTATTTAGAGTCCTAAATAAACGAGGGTAAAATTTGCAGAAGCATCTGTGTCCAAGTCACATCTGAAAATGGTACTTCGGCTCCTAAGTCAATTAAATGTTTTTGAAAATTTACCAATGTTCCTCTTAAAGCCCCCTTCTACTGTATTGCCTATAGTGAAACAAGTTTACTTGTATACAATTTTTCCATTTATTGCTCCCCTTTCCCTAACCTCTATGTATTTGTCTGTGTATCCTTAGATTATGACTTCCTTGGGGCAGACACATTCCCTTCTTGAATGTCTGGAATGTGCTTAGCACACTGTGGCTACTACTGTATCATATGATGAATAATAATAACAATGTTGCAAAGGGCTTTGATGATGAAAAGCGCCTATTATTATTATTATATACAGAGCTATACGGTTCTTGACTGAAGGATTACAAATTATGAAGGGCATAATAAAAACTGACTGCTCCTCTACTCTGTACCCTGTCTCATAATATGCGAACAAGGGGTCACTGTTGAAACTGAAGGGCAGTGCTGCTAGAACAGATACAAGGAACTGCTTCTGTATGCAATGTGCAGTCACCCAGTGAAATTCATTGCTGTAAGGAGGTCATAAAGACAAATAATTCAGTAGGGTTTTTTTAAAGGCCTGGATAATTGTGTAAGAATTAATAAGTAAGCTAAAAGGATGAGCTAGAAGGATAGAAGGAAAGTCACACATTTGGTTTTTGGGAGCAAGTACGTGGGGATCAGGAAGGAATCTTGGCAGCATTACGGGTGCTGCTAAATGTCAGATACTGGCCACTGCTGTGGGGAGGCTCCCAGACCAGGTAGACCAAGAGCCTGATTGAGCATGACCACTCCTATGGTCCCATGAGATCACTGAGGCCTATTGGGAAATAAAAGGGACTTCCCAACACCCATATCTGAAACACAGGAAAAAATCTACGTGGGATGACACTCCATCCTTTGTGAAGGTCAAAACTGGAAGGATGAGGTGTAAATTGCATAACGTTGTTCCTCCATCCACTGTTATCAGCTAATCTCCACTTCTTGAAATTAGGTATTAAATTTTATGTTTATAGGTGTTTTTGGGGGCTGTTTTATTCCGTCTGGACATGACTTCAAAGAAGTTAAGAATACAAAGTACTGTCTGCATGATTTTAAAGCTATTATATGCAGACGGTTCTCTAACCTAGCCAGATTCTTCACCATCATTCATCTAATCTGGGAAATTAGTCTGGGATAAATAATTTAGCTTCTTTCTGTTAGATTCGATTCCATTATCCTGGTCTCTGATGCTGTGAAAAGTCTTAAAAAATAATCAATTCCAAAGTGCTTTTTTTTTCTTTTCTGTGAAAGCTAAACCTACAGATTTTCAGACCTGCTGTACTTTGTATGTGGGTCTGTGTTGAGAAAATTGAATTATTAGTAAACCACAGAATTATAAATACTTGTATTTGGATGGATCATATTAAAACATTGCATGATGACCCAATATATTATTTGATTGCTGGCTATCATGATACTATCTACATGAAGAAATAATTCATCCCTATGTATTCTTGCCTGGTATTATTTTTTGCAACTGGTAACAGAGATGAGGAGAGCGAATGTCTCCAAAGTAAAAAAAAAAATTGTATATATATAGAGTTCAACCATCTGCTGTATGTAAATAGTGATTATATTCAGATGTTATCTAGTACTTTACATTTTCACAATGGAGTGCATACATTAATCCTTACGGGAATTATTATCACTCTCATTTTACAGAGGAGAAAATTGGGATTAGTGGCCTGCTTATCAGAGCATCTGCAAAGCTGAGTCCCTAATAAATCAGACCATTGACTAAGTGACTTGACCAAGGCCACAAGCTGCATCAGTGGCAATGCTGGAATTAAACTCAGCTCTAGCATTAGACCATTGCTAAACCTCCTAAGGCGAAATCCTGCCCTCAGAAAGGTACAGGCAAGTCCCTTCAAAGGGTCAGAATCGGACGCTCCGACACCTGAAGTCAAAATTTGGACTGTCGTTTAAAAAATGATTCTTAGGTGTTTGTGGTGGCAGCTGTGCATGAGCAATAGGTTCTGTCTAGAAGACAGAGCGTCTCATTTTCTGCATAATTATTTCCCAGTCTAGACGGAGCCTTGTAAATGTCAGACACTTTGACATAGGCAGGTGTTTGGTATAATCTGGATACTGCAAGGCTCCTTGTATTTCATCTAAGAGAGGCTTTGATGAGGCTACCATCTTACTTTGAAAAGTAACACGTTGATTTAAGGACTATTGTGATTTCCTACTGCTGTAGGCACACCTATTTCACAGTGACCTTAGGAGGGTTCATTCATATTTGTAAAGCTTTTTGAGAACATAGTAACACCCATACTGGGTCAGACCTGGAGTTGAACCCAGGATTTCTGAGTCTCATCATACCTTTGCTGTCTAGCAAATTGCTGAGACATCCACTGGTGAAGAGAGAGAGAGAGAGAGAGAGAGAGTGTCTATCTGTCTCTACATCCCCCTCTAGTGACAGGTCCACATGCTACCAGTTACTCCACTAATTCAAGTGGTAGAGGACTATGCTATGGTTCTAAAGATCCCAGCCCCATTGATGAAAGAAGGTTTCTTTCGATGCAATTTATACGGGGTGTATGAAATCTTTGCTGTATACTAATCATACTCTGTATTATATGGCTGAGATTTACAAAGCCACCCAGAGGTAGCTGATGGCCTAACTCCTGTTAATTTTGAATGGGAATTGAGTATCCAGTTCCCTTGGACTTTGACAATTTCACCCTGTATCTGTGTACCATATAGCGTGTGTGTAATGCGAATGTAAACTCTGCTCATTAAACACACTACCTCCTGGTACTCTCACACCATGTAATTTGCTATGGATGCTTTTCCCCCAAGATTTAATATGACCCTGCTATACTATGCGTGACAGTTCCCTGGATATAAACGGTGTGTCCAAAGGCATTTCAAACCGAGAGAGAGATGGGTGGAGGCCTGATTGGTAAGAGAAGAGCAAAGAGACAATGATATTCAAGAACAATGATGGTATATTTTACCTCTGTTTGCAATGTGAATATTTTGGAGAGCCAGCCCCTCAGAGCTGTCTAGTTAAGCTCTCAGAAAATGCATATTTTCAGCAGCAGCTGTAGGAGCTTGATGGTAAAAGAACAAAGTAGGAATTTATAATGTGCATATAATTGTAAAGAGAGGGGTTTTTAGTGAGGGAGATCAGTGGCAGAGAAGAAGAAGAATCATCTCAAAGGGTGACTCTCTAGAATTAGTTGTTATTTTGTCTGAATCCTTTGAAATCGTTTCCCTTCTATATAATTATCTTTAGTTTTAAGTGCTTCCTGCAGTGACAATGTGTTGCATTTTTGTATTCTTATGTAAATGCTTTAGCAAGTTCCACTGTTGAATTGCGAAAAAGTCATTCAAAACCAGGTATTGGTTTTGCAAAATCTAGGGGGAAATACATTTTTTACAATAGTTCACAGTTGATATTTTTTGAGTGCCCTTGCGCTCTGTGTCTCTCAGTTCCCCGACTGTAATTTGCCCATCCTCTCTATCCGGATTGTAAACTCTTCAGGGCAGGGCTGTGTGGCTGTACAGTGCAAAGCATGATGGGAGCCTGGCCTTGGTTGGGCCTCTACGTGCTTGAATAATAACCAGATTACTTCAGTTTCGTTGGTGCTGGACCAGATTCTGATCTAATTGACTTCTGATTTACCAAATCTCCCTCAGTCTCTTTTTATTGACAACTCAGCCAATGTCATACCTGTCACCGTTTTGTCTAGCCACTCTTTCCACATATGCAGCACACAAACTAGTGTCACTGAAGTCTGGGGAAGAACTAGCTGCCTGATGTCAAATGCTCACCGAATCTAATTAGATCTGGATATGCTTCTGTTGAAACCTGGGGCTATATTTGTACATGCAAATTCAATGCCCAAAGTATCATCACACTGTCTCTGATGTTTCAACACTCTGTCCCTGAAAATGTGGTCTCTGAGTTGAGAGGGATGGCAACAGGTAATTAAAAAAGCGATGTTTCTGATGGAACTGCAATAGATGTTTTGCAACAGAAAGAAAAAGCAAAGCCAGTCTTTTCTTCCATGGCCAAGTGAAGGATAGAAGATGTGTGCTTACATTGTAAAACCAGAAACGGTGAAGCTTGTAATTGAACCAGATGAAATGAGGTGGCAGTTCTGTATACTATGCAGGAAGGATGATTAAAATGGATTGTTTAAAAGATATTATGTCTCACTTGAGCCACAAGGTTGGGATTTTGAAAGAAAACTATGGGATTTAGTTAATAGGAGTGATGCCCAAGTAAGAATTGAAAGATTGGGGCCTTTGCACCGAAGGAAGTGCTGTTAATATTGCAAAGCACAAAGGGGTGGCTCAGATGTAACTGAGGGCTGATAATTTCTTTTAATTTTTTTTTCAATATCGCCTGTCAGATCTGATGCCACAGAGAGCTGAGGGTCATCTGTGCCAAACTCCCATTGGCTTTGATGGGAGTAGGATTGGGCATCTGTTCTTTAACAGCTGTAGGTGCTTCTTGGACATCAGTTGGCAGGCAGACAACTGCTGTATTTTTAACAGTTTTGATCTGTTATCGCTTAAACTGCAGAAGTGGGAACACTGCAGCATCTTTAGCTGGACGCACAAACTTGTAACATTAGATATCGCAGTGTATTGTGATAATAATGCAAATCTCTAGACCCACATAAAAAAAACCTGGCAGATTAAATTATTTTTCTGGCAACTGGCAAATCCGTAAAAAAAAAATGGCCAGGCTGGTCAAATACTGGCCAGGTGGTAATCCTAGCTGGGGGGTTCCCCACAGCTGGACTCTGTGGGGGAGGAAGAGGGGTGTTTGTCTGGGCGGGGAGCCCGTGGCTGGGCAGCGGGGGTGGAGGTGTCTGAGCTGGGAGTGTGCCCCATTGCTGGGCTCTGGGGATAGGGGGTGTAGGTATCTGGGCAGGGGGAGGGGCACAGCTGGGCTCTGGGGGGCAGGGCGGCAGAGAAACTGGGTTGTCATAGGGGTTTCTTTAACTCTCTACTCCTGGGGGGATTTTTGGGTGCATCTGTATTGTTACAGACATAGTTCCTGACAGGTATTTTGAAATATATTACCAAAATAATTGAAACTGGCTTGATTATATAATATTATTTTCACAAAGAAAATATGCAGTATTTTAAAATATTGTGCGCAGAATTTTTATTTTTTGGCACAGAATTCCCCAGGAGTAAGTAAACCATAAACTCTCCATGGGGCTAACCCAGTCACCAAGCCTCCCTGAATACGCCAGGTCATCTCTTTTTTTCTAGTTTTACCATTGATATAAAGGTCAAGTGATTCTTCTAGTTAACTTAGTTGACAGACCCAGTGAAAATGAAAACACTAGAAGTTCATCTTAAGTAAGGCTAGTTTCTTTCTTTTTAAACATCAGGTTGCTAGATCTTTATTCAGCCTTTTTCACAGCCCTTATACTTTGAGTTTCCAGCAAGTTGCTTGCTTCAGCTGTCGAAAAAGGTGGGATAAAAATAATCCCTAACGGAACCACACTCCTGCTGTCTAAACGTACTGGGATGCTCTTTCAGTTGCAGGTGAATTTAAACCCTGCTAAGATGTTATTACTCGAAGTGGCACTGTGAAGAATTAGAAAGCTTAAAATAATAGAGACTCTTATCTGTTTGAACCAAATCACTCTCAGTGACTGGCTCTCTGCCAGTTCAGAACACTTACTTTCAGGAAGCACATCAAATATTTTAAAGCCGTGTGGGGAAAAAAGGCCTTAAGAAAAGAAAAGATGGAATAAAAATCTTCATTTGTTACTGATTAAGAAACTATATTGTTGTTTAATTTCCTTGAGAGTGAAGTTGCCCTATTGGTTAGGGGGCTTGGGAGAGCTGGCTTCAGTTCCAAACTCTGCCACAGACTTTCTATGTGACCTTGGGCAAGTCCATAATCCTTCTGTGCCTCAGTTTCCCTGCTTTAAAATCTAGATGATAGCACTTCATTTGTCTGTCTTGTTAAGTTCCAGACCTATCTCTCACGACATGTTTGTACAGAGCAAAACACAGAGGGGCTCTGATCTCTATCACAAGAAATAAAATAATCAGCCTAATAATAATAACTTAAGATTCTGAGGATGGAGATTAGGGGGAAATTATTAGGTATAACTAGCTGTGACTAAAGGGTGTTCCTTTCTTTTACAAATTGTCCACTGAGTATTACATTCATCCCAGTGCAAATACTGTCCGCATCACTTCAACGTGGCGTATAAGTAACGTGAAGGGTCTTGTGCTGGAGTTAATGCCACGCTTTTTTTGTGTTCTCCAATGAATTTCTCACTGTGAAGGAACCTTCGGGTTTTTGGAAAGTATGCTGCTTTGTATCACTGATACTAACTACTCAGTTGTCCTTTGTGTTGAGGAGTTTCCATTTTTCATGGGGTCGAGCTTCTTGTGTAAATTATTTTCATCCATATCAAGCTACTGAATTGGATGTTTCCATTGTTCGAAAGCAGAGGCTTGAAAGTGTTTAAGAGGGTGGCCGGTTGGGCTTGGCATTTTGGAGAGCTGCATTTCTGAGACTGCCAGTACAGCCTCCAGGAACTCACTTCTCCCTGCAGACACCATCAGGCAGGTTGGTGCACAAGAGGGTTCATCAGAATGTCACCTGCCCCATCTCATCTGTCTCTTCTGTCCCATCCAGAAGTGTTCTTATTTCCAAGAGTATGTCTACCCTGCAATCACCGGGTGAACTGTGACCTGCGCTAGCTTTGATCTAGCTAACTTGAATAACAATAGCAGTGAAGCTGCGGCAGGATAGATGGCAGACCGTACAAGCTCACCCAGGAAGTGAGTAAGTACTTGAGAAGCCATTGCTGTCCCTGCCTCACTGCAACTGTTGTTTGAGTTACACTGCAGCACATGTAGACATGCCCTTAGATTATTGCAACCAAGGCCACGGCGAGATAGTGTATTCTCTTCATGTCACTCCTGGTGGAGCACAGTGGAAGATCAGCCTGAGTAAATCAAAAGACCATCACTTTTATTGGAAGGAGACTCTGTAAGATGATTCTTTGCCATTTCAATTGCTGGGAGGCTTGCTTAGCTGGCTCTACAGCCTAATCACACCTGGAAGAAATTGCTTAATTCAGCCTCATAGACTTTAAGGCCAGAAGGGATCATCGGGATCATCTAGTCTGACGTACAATTTGTCACAGGCCACAGAACCTCACCCCACTCCTCCTGTAATAGACCCATAACCTCTTGCTAAGTTACTGAAGTCCTCAAAGCATGATTTAAAGTCTTCAAGTTACAGAGAATCCACCATTTCCTCTGCAAGAGACCCATGCCCCATGCTGCCAAGGAAGGAGTGCAATCTGACCTTGGGGAAAATTCCTTCCTGACCCCAAATATGGTGATCCGTTACACCCTGAGCATGTTGGCAACACCGACCAGCCAGACACCTGGGAAAGAATTCACTATAATAATTCAGAGCCCTCCCCATCTAATGCCCCATCTTCGGCTGTTGGAGATATATGCAAATAGTAGTGGCAGACCAGCTACATGCCATTGTAGGCTCTCTCAACACACCATCCCCTCCATAAACTTATCAAGCTCAGTTTTGAAAGAAGTTAGGTTATCGTCTCAAAGAAGGAGATCAGGTTGGTCTGGCATGATCAACCTTTTCTAAAACCATGTTGTATTTATTCACAATTACCGTTCACCTCCATGTCCTTAACTTCTTTCTCTTTCAAAATTTGTTCCAAGACCTTGCATACAATTGAGGTCAAACTAACAGGCCTGTAGTTTCCCAGATCGCTTGTTTCCCTTTCTTAAAAATAGGCACTATATTAACAATTCTCCAGTCACGGGGTATGACCCCCAAGTTTATGGATTCATTAAAAATCCTTGCTCATCCATCTTGGTCTGCAACCCTTCCATATGAATTTTTTTCCCCCTTGCTTGAGATGCAGGCTTCAGATAGCTTCTGCAACTTTGACTTAGAGTAATTCCCAGCCTCCTCCACATTCAGATCTTTACATTCTTCAGTCCAGTCAACTTCTCTAACTTATTCCCTTAATATTTTTCCAGTTTGCCCTTTTAAAATCAAGGACCCTAGTTTCAGACTTATTTTTGGTTTATCGTTCCATTTAGTTTAAACTGAATTAGCTCACGATCACTTGAACCTCTACAATCAGTTCTTCTATGAGCTCCTTGCTACTTACCAATACCAAATCTAAAATGGCATCCCTTCTTGTTGGGTTGGCCACTATTTGGTTAAGAAATCTATCTGCCATCATATGCAGGAATACTTGGGCCCTACCATTCTTAGCAGCACTTGTTCTCCCCTCTGTACTTCGGAAATGATAGTCTCCCATAATCACGCAATTCCCAGTAGTATTTGTTTCATTAAAAATATTAAAGCGGTCTCGATCCATATCCAGTTCGGACCCTGGGGATCTGTAGCAGACCCCAAGCACTATCCCAGTAAACCCTCTGTTACCTTTCTTCCCCTGTAGTGAGGCAGTGCCCATGCATGCAGTTGCAATCATTTGCCTGTCATATCCCCTTCTCCTAGCTCTTAAAATGGAGAAAACGTTGAAGACCAAGGACATCTCCTTGCTTGGCTGCCTGCCACCAGATGGTACTGTCTGACTCAATAATGAACGCTCAGAGTTTGGAACAAGAATTGATCCAGGGCAGACTAAATCCCCAAGAAGAAGAATAGAGTAGTTTCCAGACCGGGCATTTAACTTCTCTTTCAGACTCTCTTAATAGCCATGCAAAGAAACTGTCCACACACAGTGCTTGAGAAGTATCTTGTTTTGATTGTTCTTAAAAAGAATCTGGACCGTCCCGTAGAGTTTTGTAGCGAAACGGGGTCTATTTTGCAAATCAAGGAGCACGCTTTGTTCAGCTTCTAGTACAACTTGAGAACAAAGATTTATCTAGCCTAGCTCCCTTCTAAGACCCTCTCTCACCACCAGAAGTTGGTCTAATAAAAGATATTCCCTCACCCACCTCGTCTCAATAATATCCTGGGACCAACATGGCTACAACTACACGGCACGCTTTTAGAACAGAAAGTTGATCCGGTCTCTATTCAGATTCGCCCCCTGCACCAGCCCTTTCATAAATGTTACCTCTAGTCTCACTTTGGTCAGTTTTCTTGTTCTTTTAAAACATTTTCACCTTCACAAAAGCAGTGAGAGGCTTCACACTTGGTTAGTACCTACCAATCAGCCTTGAAAAATCTCTCTCTTCCCCTCTTAACAGCAGGTCAGCATTGGCATCCTGTCAGTGGCAATGCTCAATCGGATAATTTAGGGAACAGATAGGGTGGAGTAATTCCACAGCGCACCATTGCTCCACACTGAGAAGATAGTTTTGACCTACATTAATGACCTGTCATTGTCAAGCTGTAGAGGGGTACCTGACATTCATGAATAAATGGATTCCAGCAGCTATGCCCACGCTAGAAATGTTTCATTTGCTCTTCAGTCTTTGACTATATCCTGGGAGGCTGATCTGGGAAATCTGGAGCCGACGGAATCCTTTTAAGCTATGTAACGTTTCAATTAGTCCCATGTTTTGTTTGGTTTTACTTCCGCTTCATAAGTCATTGCGAAGGGGCTTTTTTTAAGCAAGTTATACCGTACATTTCATATCTTCAATCAAGAATTGTATATGGGATTTCTTTACAGCATATGTGCACATTAAGGGCGTAATCCAAACACAAGAAAGTCAATGGGAGTGGCGTTGTGGACCAGGTCCTGAAAGAACTAAGGTCCTAATCCAGCCAAAGACAGAAGCACATGGTTAACTTTAAAAATGGGAGTAGGCCCATTGATTTGAACGGGATTTCCCACAGTCTTAAAGCTAAGCGTATGCTTAAATGCTTGGCTGGATTAAGGTCTAAATGAATATGTCAGCAGCAAGATGCTGTATTTGTCGTGTGTAATGCTCCCAGGTTAAACTCTATTTAATATTTCTGCTCCGGTTGATCTGCAGTGTTCGGCCGTACCCCAAATACATGGGCTAGCTGTTGAAAAAGTGAGGCTTCCTTAGGAGAGGAACTGAAGAGGCTGCCGTGCAGAGGTGGGGGTGTGGCAGGAAAATTGCGACCACTTTAGCACACTGCTGCCTGAACGAGAGACGTGAGAGCAGAGAAAACTTGGCTGAGGACTAGAACCTAGAGGGATGATATAGAACACTGAACTATTGCCTAATCCATAGTGCCATAAATCCGCATCCACATTAATAAAATGTAGAGGCCAAGTGGCAAGGTCTTCCTCTCTTGTGGACAGCACGCCATGCTGCCAGGCGAGCGAGGAACTAATTGATGTAATGTGGCATTATTTCTCCTCCTGCCCAGCTATTATTTATTTTCCACGCACTGTCAGTGAGCAAAGGCAATTGCTAATGGCCAGAAAAAGGTCTCCCTGAGCAGCATATGTCTATAAACCCTTTCTCACTCTCTTCCCCTACTGCCCCTGTCTTTCTTCCTTATAAATTATTGTGATTAACTATTTGTATTATGGTCGCCCCACGCTGCCCCAGCTGAGATCAGGACCCCATTGTGCTAGGCGCACTACATCCCTAGAGTAAGAGACAGTCCCTGCCCCCAAAGAGTTTACAATTTAAATAAACAAAATAGGCACAAAGTGGGAGGAAGGAAGGATCGTCGTCACCATTGTATAGAGGGGAAACTGAGGCATGGGACCGTTTTCTAAAGCAACTCTATTGAGATGACATAAGACATTTGCAGCAGAGGCAGGGTTTGAAGCAGTGCTCAGGCTAGTACTTTACATGCAACCCCAGCCTTCCTTTCTATGGCTTCGGGCAGCGTGGTGTAGTGGGCGGAGAACTCGACTGGGGGGGTGGGTCTATTCACAGCTCAGGCCTTGGCCGGCTGGGTGACCTTGGGCAAGTCATGTCACCGCTCTATGCCTCAATTTCCCCATCTGTAAAATGGGAACAATTTACATTCTCAAAGGAAAGAGTGTAGTGGTGGTTCTAACTGCTACTCCTGAATTCAGAAATCAGGCAACAATTCAAATGCTTTCCTGGAGCGGTTACTGGGTTGAATTTTAGCTGTTTTCTTTGCAGCGGTAAAAGTGTTGAGCCTCTGCTTATAATTATAAGGAAGAACCTAGAGCTCAATAGATATGCTAATTTTTTTAAACATGCTTTTAACTCAGCCGCCATAAAACACATTCACATCAAATGCTAGATGAGAGCACCAAAGCCTACATTGTCGTAATTGGTCCTGGTATTGTGATAGTGTCTATGCTGAGCGAGGGAAGGGGGTGTCTGTAAGGAGTAGCTTGGTCGAGGCAGCATCAGTGCCCACCTGGGGGTGGGGGGATGGTTCATCCATGTTAACAAAGCTAAAACTCAAAGTTTATTTTCTGAGTTATTCTCGTTATCCAGGAACAGCCGAAGCAGCCATCACAGGCTTGCCTGAGTAGCTTTCAAATTTTCAATCTAAAAGATTAATTGTCAGCCGTGTGCTTAAGGAATTAGATGTGCCACTCTTGCTAACAACAAGGGATTGTAATAGGATATGCTGGGCACTGCAAATTTACTCCTGCGGGGGTGGTTTTTCACGGAGCTGCTGTTGTGACGGCAGAGAGACAATGGGCCGTTTTACTGGCATTCTAATAAAGCATCCAAAGCATCCTCCTCCCCCAAGCTACCGATCCAGATCCTTCGGTGCTGCGTGCTGTACTGCTGGGAGAATCTGGCACTAACGTCAACGCGTCTGGCGATAGGAAGGCTGCGGCAAAGGGAGAACTTCCAGTGGTGTAGTGATACGGGGGTGGGAGAAGCTTCCTAACAGTGGGGGAAAGGGGCCTGGCCCTGAAAGTGTGGCCCCGCCCCTGCCCCCGAGGCCCTGTCCCCGTGCCATCCCTTCTCCCCAAGCTCCTGCCCTTGCACCTCCCCTTGCCACTGAGGCCCCACCCCCACATGTCCCTTCCCACCAAGGCCCTGCTTCTGCACTGCCTCTGCCCCCCCAAGGCCCTGCCCCTCCCCCCCATCACTCATCCTTCCCGCCAGTAAAAAAAATGGGAAGGCCATGCTCCCTCCCATTCCAGCACCCCTGTAGCAATACCCCCCATTCCCCTCCCCTCCTGCCCACCAGTGTAGGAGTTACGGCTAGGGTACTGATTCCCAAGTGCCACAGCATCCCCTTGGGCCCTGCCAGTGTAACTGAGAGCAGCCTTTTCTAAGGCTGTTGTAAGTTGTGCCACAGGCAAGGATAGCCACAGAATGGGGCCCAGGACCAGGAGAGTGTAAAAGCAACACAGCCCCCAGCCCTCCTAGGATCTTGTCAGTTGTGACAGAGCGTGGTGGAGCTACCTGGTTTTAGTGCACAAACCGCAGCACTGCTGGGTTTCCCTAGCGATAGCACGAATGTAAACACCTACACCAGTCATCGTGAAAAAGGCTCTGGGGAGAGGAGTGCTGCTTCTTTCCTTCCCTAGCTATTCTTGCTGTTCCACAGCCATCTCCCACGAGTAGGGCGAGGGTTTGATCAAACAGATTCTCTTTATGCCAAATCACCCTCTTGATGCTGCTGTGGCCCTGTAGCGAATTCACCCTGCCTTTAAAAGCTGCTCTTTCAGCCCGTCCTCTGGAGACTGTGACACATGAACGTGGGTAGGCAAAACTGACACCCAGCGGTGAGCTCAGAGACACTCAGCGGCAGAGCGTGAGGAGTAGCTGGCTCAAACCAACGCTGCCACTGTCTGCGCTAACGGGCTAGATCCACCCAGGGGCCGCAAGCAATGCCCCACCGCTGTGTGGATGCCTCAGCCGAGTTCTCTACCCATGCATGGGGAGAACTGGGAGCTGAAGAAACTAGCAAATTTGGGGTGGGGGGAGTTGCCTAACCTAGCCAGCAGGCAATGCTGAGGAGAGAGTCAGAGCCTATTCTCCACTCCTCAAAGGGACGTAGGCACCTAATGCGGCTCGGGATTCAGCGCTGTGAACCCACAAGTGTCTAAGGCGGGTCAGCCCTTTCCTGCAAATGAAGAGAAAGAAGAGCCGGTGCTACCACTGGCCCCGACATCCATTATCCCACTGGTGAGTGCATGCACCGAGATTTAAAGCCTCACTCTGCCCCATTTGGAGCTAGGATGCTAGGATTCGACTTAAATATTATGTAGAGCAGGTGTAACCCCTGCCTGCTCGGTGTGGCGCTCTGTCCCCCTCTAGTGGCCCCTCGCCCAGCTAGAGATTGATGAGTTTGCTACAGCCTTAGCTAAGCGACATGTGGCTTTTAGCTCATGCAGCAGAGGCTCATGCACAAAGTTTCAGAGGTCCCAGGTTCAATCCCGCCCGCCAGCAACTGGGCTCTGTTGACGTTACACAGGGTGTGGAACCTGGTTGTCCGAGAAGAATGTGCTAACAGTCATTCTTCCCCTCGATCTGGCCACTGGAATATTTCACTTCAACAGGCAATATTGCGAGAGACCCACCCCCAGAGTACCCACTAGTTAGAGCACTCACCTGAAATGTGGCTCAAGTCCCTGCTCCAAATAGGGCAGAGTGGGGATTTGAACCTTGGTCTCCGGTGAGTGCTCTCACCCCTGGGCTATTGGGCTTTTGGCCTGCACCAGGTTTTGGGCAAGCCATGCTCTTGGGAAGCCTTGGAGCATGTCTAGTGGATCTGGCCTTGCAGGCAACATAGGAGGCGAATGCCTCGTTTGAGGAATTTGGGATTTAGGTGCCTAACATAGCAGCAAGGTGCCTAAATCTCTGTGGGGTGCTAAGCGCCCACGGCTGTAAACAGTAATCTTTCGCACCATTCGCTTTCGCAGCAGCCACACACAAAGACGACCTGGTTACAAACTAAGCACTAATTAGCTACCATGTTAAAACAAATAACATATACACCACTACCCCGATATAACGCGGTCGTGGGGAGCCAAAAATCCCTACCGCGTTATAGGTGAAACGCCGTTATATTGGGGTAGCGGTGGCAGGGCTCTAGTGGTGATTTAAATAGCCCGGGGCTCCCCGCAGCAGCCGGAGCCCCGGGCCCTTTATATTGCCGGCGGAGCCCCGCTGCCACAGCCCCAGGCCCTTTATATCGCCGGCAGAGCCCCGCTGCCACAGCCCCGGGGTAGGGGCGGCAGGGCTCCAGTGGTGATTTAAAGGGCCCGGGCTCCCCGCAGCAGCCGGAGCCCCGGGCCCTTTAAATCACCGCCAGAGCCCCACTGCTACCGCACTATATGCGAACCCGTGTTATATCGGGTCGCGTTATAGCGGGGTAGAGGTGTATGACGAAAACACAGTTCTGATCATTCGCTCTCAATCTGTGAGCCAGCAGGACGCTGCATCCTGTACTAGCCGTGTGCTGCAGAGGAGCTCTGTTGGGAACCCTATTAAGTAGGAAACGGTAACGGCGCATTGTCTCCAGGGCACGTAGCCTTGTTGCAAGGTCATCATGGGATAAATAAGGGCACAGCCTCCGTACGCCATGCAGCTGTGTAAGACACACATGCCTCCTCCCACCTGGCTCTGCCCAGAGAAGGCATGGTTGAGCGGGACACCAGGATTTTTAACCTGGCTCATTAATGCACCCCCCCACCAAGTGGACATGCAAAGCAAGAGGGAGCATCCTCTAGCAATGAGCTCACTGCTCAAGGGACAGCTTTTGTTAGGGAAGACCAACAAACCCTAGGTCCTATTCAAAGCACTGGTGGCTAGCGATCCATCAGGACGACAGGGACTTGGAGGGGATTGTGGATCGCAAACTGAGAGCTACAGTCCGGCTGGTCTGTGTGCAGGAAGCAGGGAGAGACGAGCTAGTCAGTGGAGCAGCCAGCCACACTGGAAGTCTCAGCAAGCAAGCTTGCCCCTTATGGCACTGTCTGGCACTCACTGCTAGCCATGGCCACCCCGGTTGTGTCCAGAGTTGGCAGCAGGGGAAAGAGAATGCTCTCTCTGCCAGCATGGCACTCTGCCCCTGTGCTCCAGGGAGGTCTAGGAGGTAATGTTTCTGCCTTAGGGGGGCCACCCAGCCTCAGCTCCTGGCCCCATCCCCAGCCTCGGTGCTGCTCCGTATCTGGCTGGGGGCCTGGCTGCTGGCACCCAGCCGCAGCTTCTGGCCCCAGACCCACGCCCAGCTGTGGCCCCAACCTTGGCCCCCATCCGTGTCCTTCCTCCTCCCATGCAGAGCCGCGGCCCCTCTCACAGCCCTGGCTCCGGGGGAATGGGAAGGGGGAATGGGGGGGAGGGGCATTGGCGTAAGGCACACTGCACCCTACGTTGGGCCATGCCTTCAAGGTGCCATCCAAGCTTGGCACACAGCGATTACACTCTGCTGGAAGCTGGCGGGAGCTAGCAAAGGAGGTGACAGCATTTAGCTAAAAGGGCAGCTGTAGGTATAAACTGAAAGCCAGACTTGGTGACTGCTTCTCTACCTGCTTCCCAGCCCATGTGTGTGTTGTAATAGAAATTGACCTTTTCATTGGCCAACATGTCCCTCCCCCATCAGTTCAATTTACAGATTGATTCACAACAGCTTTCTACAGCAAAAGATGTAATGGCATCTCCCCGCAAGCCATTTCACCAGGAAAAGGCCCCATCTAGCTCGGCAACACAGAGGTCTCTAAAAAGAACCATCAGAAAAGGCTACTTAATTGGTCAAGAAAAGCAAGATGCAATTAAGGATCCCTTTATTATTATTTCACATTTAGACTTGAGTGGCACCTAACCACCAATCAGGATGGGGCACCAATATACTAACTGCTGTACAAGCATGCAGTAAATAGCTTCTGTCCCAAGGAGTTTACAGTCCAAAAGGCACGAACTCCTTTTGGGGTTCAGGCGATCTGAATTAGCAAAGTGGGACTAAGATCACGTTCTCTATACGTGATCACCTTGACCATTAGAACAGCTAATGCTTGTCTAATGAGGCTGTAGTGTGTTCATAGGAATCCTGCACCAAACTCTGCTCCCAGCTAAACACATACGCACGTCCCCTTGAAATGAATGGGGCTTGTACATGTGGTTAAGTGGGAGCAGAAGTTGTTCGCCATGGGTGTTTCCAACTTGCATTTCATTTTAATTTAAATGTGTGAAACCTTTCAGAAGGGCTGTGCAAAAACATATGTAGTTTAGCAATTTGACAGCAAAAGGATTTCAATTTTATACTGCTTGGAATCTGATTGCAATTTGTGGCAGGATAATATTTATGGTATACAGTATTCTCTCAGCGTTCTGTGCCAGCTTGATAAAGATGCTTTCATTTGCCTTTTGAGTCTTTAATCTCTTTTGTTTGGGCACATGGAGAGATCAAAAGATCAGAAATACCATAACACAGAAATATATTTATTAGTGAGACACACACACACCTTAAAAAGATATCAACCTTTCTATAACTGCACAGTATGGGGCAAGCACGCAAACACAATGTTTCGTGGGCATAAGAAAGTGATAGAGAATGACTGTGAACGTATTATAACCCCACGCTGAAGGAACTTTGTGGCTGGTGCCACAAAATATACAGAATATGCGAAAAAATGGAAAGGGTTCAGTGAAAGGCAATGAAAACACTTTGAGGTACACAGAACCTTCCACGTGAGGACAGACCTAAAACAATTAGTACTGCTTAGTTTTGAGGGGAATAGGAAGAGCCATGCTAGAAATGATAGAGAAAGAATGGCATAGTCCTGGTCTACACTTCAACCTAAGATACGCAACTTCAGCTACGCAATTAGCGTAGCTGAAGTCAGCGTATCTTAGGTCGACTTACCTGGCCGTGAGGACGGCGGCGAGTTGACCGCTGCTGCTCCCACATCGACTCCGCTTCCGCCTCTCGCGAACTGGAGTTCCGGAGTCGACGGGGAGCGTGTTCGGGGATCGATTTATCCGCGTCTACATGAGACACGATAAATCGATCCCCGATAGATCTATCACTATCCACCGATCCGGCGGGTAGTGAAGACCTGCCCATAGAGAAGGTAAGCTAGGTGCTCCTATTTGCTCTCTCTGATAATACAAAAAGAAAGGGTACTGGGCCACCAGTTAAACTCTACTAGTATTACTCTGCACGATGCAGAAGGCAGACTGGATGCCCAGTTGAGGAGAGCAATTTGCTGTCTTCATTTAATGCTGCTTAGCCCTCTGTGGGGTGGTTTCTGCTAGCTGATCTCCTAAGAAAGGAGGACAGCAGAGATAATTCCCAAAGGAAAAAAAGTTTTTAACCTATAACTGGAGTATGTTGCTTCAAGAAAGCCACATTCTCTCATCCCAGCACTTTGGAGTTCTTTTCATGCTCTCAGGGGTTGGAAAGGAATTGAAAGGGATGAAGGCTATGCCGTCTTCCATATCCCCTGCACTAAAGTTTGGAGCTAGGAGATGATAAGCAACTTCAGCAGTCGTTGCATTCTGGATGGCTTCCAGCCTGCTATATCAAGGGCACGTTTTTCTCAAGATGATCTGTAGATCTTCTGCTGTGTATTAATGAGGCCTCAGCTGAAGTACAGTCCCACGCTTTAGGAGCGATGTGGACAAATTGGAGAGAGTCCAGAGAAGAGCAACGAAAAGGATAAAAGGTTTAGAAAACCTGACCTATGAAGGAAGGTTAAAAAAAACCTGGGCATGTTTAGTTATGAAAAAAGAAGACTCAGGAGGGACCTGGTAACAGTCTTCAAATATGTTAAGGGCAGTTATAAAGAGGGTGGTGATTAGTTGTTCTCCATATCTGCTGAAGGTAGGACAAGAAGTGATGGGCTTAATCTGCAGCAAGGAAGATTTAGGTTAGGAAAACCAACTATAAGTATAGTTAAATTCTGGAATAGGCTTCCAATAGTGGCTGTGGAATCCCCGTCATCGGAAGTTTTTAACAACAGATTGGACAAACTCCTCTCGGGGATAGCCTATTATTACTCGGTCCTGTTTTAATGCAGGGGGCTGGACTAGCTGACCTTTCAAGGTCCCTTCCAACCCTATAGTTCTATGATCCCACCTGTCCACCTGATTTCATAGTGATTTAAATCTTTCCATATGCAGGGCATACTTTTCAGCAATCCCAGCTTTTGATATACCAAGAGAGTCATACTCACATGAGCAGATTCACTGGCTTCAATTGGTCTAGTGTACCATGACAAAGAATACTTTGGTTATTGTCTTGTGGCTTAACGTTTTGGAAAGATATCCAGAAAGTTAACCTATATGGTAAAATCCCAGAAAACATAACTACTCCATGTGGAGATCTATCGTCAGAGTCTTACAAGAATGTCCTTTAGAGCCTTTGAAAGCAGTAATGTTACAATTTTAAGTAGGAAATCATAAAAATTAGATATGGAAAAACCTATTGTCAATATCAGGATTACACCATGCAGCAAATGCTTTTAGTTTTTTCTCTGGCTCAGCCCACATTTTCCTTTGGCCAATATAATTCTGTCGCGCCTAGCTGAATGCTTTGCACCATCTGCAATTCTTTTTAGTGTTTATACCCTTCAAATGACTGCAGAACTACCAGCATTAGTTACTTAATGAACCTTTCCTGAGCTTTACAAAACATACAGTGCTTTAGATTCTTCATTTTAGCTTAAAAGGATATTACATTTTCACTCCAATTTTGAAGTAAGACTGGAAATCTTATGCCCTTAAGCCATAGAAATCAAACAGGAGAGACGTGTATGTTAGGAGGGCATTAAAATATTTATAGGGGCAGTCAGGAAGTTTTAAAGACTCTCCTCTACTGTCCCTCACCCAGGAAATGGGGTTGCTTATTTTTATCACACCAGTGCAGAAGCATGCAAGAGGTAACACAAATCTTCTCCCTTTCTTATTCGTGCTGAGTAAACTACAGTATGGCAACTCTGTCTGGCTTAGGAAAGGGACTCGTGTTTGACATCTGCGAGGTGGTCTCTTGGGAATCCTGCAAAACATTTAAATCACATTACGGATCTTCTCTAATGAGATTCATTTCCTCTGAAGTTATGATAGGAGCATTTCCCTTCCTCGTGTATTATGTGCTAATTCGCTCACCTCCAATTAGGCATGGCTTTCGTAAATCAACACATTTAGAGGTGAGGAATAAACTAAAAGACAATGGAACAATAACAATAAGACATGAAGTATCTGTCATGGATAAATTTCAAAGCTGTTTACAAACATAAATTAAGCCTCATGACATTCTTTGACAAAAGTTGGTGTTATACCCATTTCACAGATACAGTAAGACAAGCAAAGAGGTGAAGGGCCAGATATTTTAAAGGTAGTTAGGTGCCAAGCTCCCAGTGAAATCAATGGGAGTTAAAGGCCTAAATACTGTTAAAAATCTGGCTCAAAGTTAATTGCCTGAATTTTCACAGGTGAGTCAGAGGCAAGGCTGGAAAAAGATTCCAGGATTCTTAGAGCTGTGCAAAGCTCTGCATTTTGATTAATATACTTTCTGTTTCAGCTCACCCTCTGAATTTTTATTTTATGGGGGCTCGGGGGTTGAATATTTGACTTATGTACAAAGGAACACTGTCAAGTAAATAATTACCAGGGCTTTCTTATAGATCCAAAGATACCTAACAAAAAACACGAAATCTCACTGCTGGAGCACAGATATTTACCGTAGTTAGTAGCTCTGACACAATACATTTTTCTCTTTCCCCAATCCTCACTTGAATGGATTTACATACTCTGATTTATTGCTTTGTTTGCAGTTTTCTGCATATTCCCACTATTACTGGATGTTTATTATGCAAATAAAAAAGATCCTCATGCTATGAAAGAATGCCCGGTAAAGAAATTCTGCCTAAATTACTTCTATGCCCAATTGCTGCTTATTTATGAATTAAATATTGTAGGTAGTTTCAGACAGCTCTAGTACATACTTCTTCCAGATCTCCATTATGTTCCATCTTTATTTCTGACCAGCAGAGGCGAAATCTCTCTCATCTTTTCTTACAATCCATCCCCTGAATCATTTTGGTTATTTCCCACTGCACTTTTTCAGTCTTAGCAACTAAGCCTTTCCTATAATAAGGACAGTAGAATTGCACACAGTATTTTAAGAATGGGATTTGTAGAAGAGCTCAGTATAGGCCTAACTCTGCTCCCATGAAATCAATGGGAGTTTTACCATTTCATTTCATGCAGGGTTTCTCAAACAGGGGTCGCCGCTTGTGTAGGGAAAGCCCCTGGCGGGCTGGTGTGAGCCCCGTCTGCAGGTCCGGCCGATCGCGGCTCCCACTGACCGCGGATCGCCGCTGCAGGCCAATGGGGGCTGCTGGAAGCAGCGGCCAGTAAGTCCCTCGGCCTGCGCTGCTTCCAGCAGCTCCCACTGGCCCGGAGCAGTGATCCACGGCCAGTGGGAGCCGCGATCGGCCAGACCTGCGGACGGGGCTCACACCGGCCCGCCAGGGGCTTTCCCTACACAAGCGGCGACCCCTGTTTGAGAAACCCTGCTACCAGGTCAGTTAGGAAATCCCTCTATGGCCCCAACCTGCAAACTCTGACACCGGCCTGGTCCACACTAACCCCCCACTTCGGACTAAGGTACGCAAATTCAGCTACGTTAATAACGTAGCTGAATTCGAAGTACCTTAGTCCGAACTTACCGCGGGTCCAGACGCAGCAGGCAGGCTCCCCCGTCGATGCCGCATACTCCTCTCGCCGAGCTGGAGTACCGGCGTCGACGGCGAGCACTTCCGGGATCGATCCGGGATCGATTTATCATGTCTAGATAAGACGCGATAAATCAATCTCAGAAGATCGATTGCCTGCTGCCGAACCAGGAAGTAAGTGTAGACGTACCCACAGATACTTAACTTCATGCACTGTGAGTAGCTGCAGTGAAATCACTTGGGCAACTTACAGTAGGTAAAATTAAGCAGCGTGCACAAGTCTGTGCAGAATTGGGACCTATCTATACCTACAGTCTTGATTGAGACTAAAGTCTTTTAAAGAAGGAGCTTATATTCCTGTAGCTAACAGGACCATGTTGGCTTCACAGCGTATAGAAATTTCTTCACAGAGTTTTTTCATGCTGATGATGCAGAAGCTGTTATTTCTGATACCTTGCAAGTTGAAGTCTTCACATTTTGTGCTGTTGATATTTCACACGCTACTGGGCGATGATGCAGAGGATACACTCTGGAAGGCCACATGCCAAAGATGAAGAAAATCAATCTCTGTTAATAAAAGGCGGAACTGCTGGTGCAGAAAAATCGCTAAAGTAGCAGCAGGGTAGCTTGAAAGGGGTCCTTCAGAAATTCACGATGATAGAATGAAATCCTAGTTTGCATCAAAGTGCTGAAAGAAATTGGGAAACATAGAAATAAAGGATATCGCCCATAAGGATACCACATCGTTGTTCTCATGGAATCTGTAATTATGCACCCCACATTTAAAAGCATTTCCTAATCCGTTCGTCTGAATTAGCATTTCTGAATCGTTTGTGTCCATGCCATTGAATCCTTTTGAATCCAATTTCTGACCATTCTGATCAACTGCTCCATGAAATATCATGCAATTACAGCCCAGGTTTGCTTCATAAATACCAACGTTGAGACTATTCGATTTTGAATGATCCACTTTTTTTACTCCTTAATTTGTTGGGTTAGTGCCTCTGCTGGTGGGACTAACACAAAACGCATGGTGATGACAGCCATGGGATAAATTCCATAGATCATGCATCCTTGATCAACTCGTTTGCACTCTGCCTGCTAACCCATCTCATCTGCGATCTAGTATAATATGACAAACATTTGAATAGCTGTAAACAGCCACCTTAAAAAGGGAAGGTTCCCTTCGCTCCCCGTCTGTGGGTGGAATTCCCCACCCCTCAAATTATCCTTGGTTGAGGGTCAGGATGGTTAATATTTAAGTCCTGGATCAGTGATTGGGTCCAAGGTCTGATACTCCAGGTATCTGGGCCAGAAGCAGGAGCTTTTACACCATTAGAACAGGACGATTTCCAGCTTTGCATTGGTATAGTAACGTCCACATCTGGTAGGTATTCAAAAACTGGACCTTAGAATTTGGTATGGGGAAAATCATATTAGATTTTTCTATATGTAATTAGTTATTACTTTTCTCTCCCTTGGTGATCTGGTCAGTTATCTGCTTGGAATAATGTAGCCATTCCAAGTTCATACTACTGAAGTCTTTATACCAAATGATCATATCAGATGACTTCTTTTTTATTGTCCATAGATATATATTTTGAATGCAGATGTAATTCTTTTTATGCAAGAACATTTCAGGAGTTGAGCTGATTAGATCAAAACCAAGCAGAAGTTCCTGACAATCTATCTTCCTGCTTACTTAAGCAAGTCTGAGTTGTGACCGGAATTAATCAGTTTCCTTAAAGCTATTTTGTCTTTTTTTTTCTGTACAAAATATTTTTGCATATCTATTGCCCTATATACTATTAACTTCGAGGCAAACCAGGTGACTATCCTTTTCGTTTTTATCCTAGGCTATTACAAATACACAATTCATTAATGCAAAATATTTTCACATTCGGCTGTGGGCTTCCTTTCAGAAAAGCTGAAGAGAAAAATGGAATATCATTAATATCATCCACACATATACTAAGTTAAATCTCAAGATCTAATCCTGCAACACTTATTTGCATGGATAAATGGTCAGTAGGATCACTCAGATGAGTAAGGGCTGGACTGGGACCTCAGTTTGTTACTCTTGGAAAGAGACAAATTCTATCATATCTGCAACCTTTAGATTTCCCATGTGCATGCTTCATTCCAAAATTTCTAGAGACTTTTTTGAGATGCTACTTCTTGGATAACAGCAAGAATTTTCTGTCACCCTCACTGGTAACTAAATGTGTGGTTAACAACCAGAATATTCGTCTCACCGGTACGCACTGACACCTGGAAGTTCGTGAACTTTTGTAGGTTATCAGTGATGTTTCTACATCAGATTTTTGACTTTAGCTTTTGTCTCATTGTTGGGAGAAGGAAACAGAGGCCTGAAAATTACAATTTCGGTCATATTATAAAGAACACAATGAATGTATACTCTTCAGGGTTCTAACTTCAGACAGAAACTCATTTGCTAAAGGCTCATTTGAATAAGAGAACCGGTAGTGGGTTACTACTTAGCACTTCATTCTGTCCACCATTCTTTGCAGTATAATTCCACCATCTCCCTGCTCTGTATCAGTCACCCACACTACTGTGGAAGAAGCAGCTTCCCCAAATGTGCAATTCAATGTACAACCAGCCAGTTTAGGACACAAAAAGAAGAGGGGGGAGAGAGAGCTCAGTGGCTTGAGTATTGGCTTGCTAAACCCAGGGTTGTGAGTTCAATCCTTGAGGGGGCCACTTAAGGATCTGGGGGAAAATCAGTACTTGGTCCTGTTAGTGAAGGCAGGGGGCTGGACTTGATGACCTTTCAGGGTCACTTCCAGTTCTATGAGATAGGTAAGACACAAGCCACAGTTTGTCTTCTCCCAAGAGACAAAATACTTTGTCCACCTGGCACTATTTAAATTGGTTGTCACCTGTGGTCATTAAGTATTTTTCATGTAGCTAGAGGACTGCAGCCCTGAAGTCTTTATGAGAAGGGGACTCCTTAAACCATGTTCACATTGACCAAGAATGCTGGACTCCAGACACTAAACTCCCACAGGAACTATAGGACCATCACAAACCTCACCAGCTTCACTCCAAGTACAAGGTGCACTTCTTTGATTTGCCTTCAACATCAACACACAGCAGTGGGTACAGTTTTTTTTAAATGCAAAAAATCCACTCCCTCAACCAAAACAAAACATTGTAGGCACCGCATACAAACCTCCTCCTGGGGAGGGGATGAGAGAGAGAAAACAAACCACGTGTGACACAAATGTTAATTGTGGTTGTGAGGCGCTCAGACGCTACAGTGAGGAAAGTAGTTTAAGAACCTATATAGGACAGAATGCCTTCACTCTCATTACTTACAGGTAGACAATCTACCTCTTCTGGATGGTGTGTGTAAAATTCTCAGTGACCATCCATGGGAAATCTATTCCTGTATGTGTTTTGGATTAATGTACAGAACATGCAGTCTAGTGTCATATTCCTTTCAGAGACATTCATTTTTTCTGTTATATCAGCAGCAGCTGAAACTGATTATCAAAAACAGCAAAGGAAGAGAAGTATTTTTATGATAATTTATCCCACATATTTGTTGTCTTGCACATTGTGTATGGTTGTGCTAAGACATTATAGGCTCCTAATCCTAACTGAGGCCAATGGCAAACCTATTGATTTCAGTAGGAAAGGTACCCATGTGAATCAGGGAAGTCCATCTGAATTCTTCATATCACTTTAACTTGCATCTCTTCAGTGCAGTACAAAAAAAAATTAACCAACAAAAACACTGTGTGCTAGCTGCCCTGAAATGTATTTTGATTGATATATTTGTCAAGGGCCCCATCCATTACTGCAAGACTGGTTTTAGACACATTGACTTTAAGGTCAGAAGAGACCATCATGATCATCTAGTCTGACCTCCGGCACATTGCAAGCCACAGAACGTCACCCACCCACTCCTGAAATAGACACCCTAACTTCTGGCTGAGTTACTGCAGTTCTCAAATCATGATGGAAAGACTTCATGTTACAGAGGATTCACCATTTACACTAGTTTAAACCTGCAAGTGACCCGTACCCATGCTGCAGAGGAAGGCGCAAACCCCTCAGGGTCTCTGCCAATCTGACCTAGGGGAAAATTCCTTCCCGACCCCATATATGGTGATCAGTTAGATCAGAGGTGGGCAAACTATGGCCCGCGGGACCATCTTGCCCTGCCCCTGAGCTCCCGGCCAGGGAGGCTACCCCCCCCCAGCCTAGGGTTACCATATTTGGAGTGTCCAAAAAGAGGACACTCCACGGGGCCCCGCCCCCGCCCCCAGCCCCGCCCCCGCCCCAACTCCGCCCCCTCCCCCAAAGTCTCCGCCCCAACTCCGCCCCCTCCCCTGCTTCCCGCGAACATTTGATTCGCGGGAAGCAGGCAGCAGGTAAGCGGGGGGAGGGGGAGGGAGGAGGCGCGGCCCAGTCTGGCCCCCTCCGATGGCCGGCCCCGGCCCCAGCCTGGCTTGGCTCGGGCCCTGGGGTGCCGGCCCCGGGCCAGCCCCCGGCCGAGCACCCCCGGGCCAGCACTGCCGGCCCCCGGCCCGTCCCCAGCCCGCGGCCCAGTGTGGCCCCGGCCCAGCACCGCCGG
>NW_020664482.1:5512367-5668997 GCF_002925995.2 Terrapene triunguis | reverse complement strand
AAGCGGCGTGGGCCAAGGGATGTACTGGCTGCCGCTTCCAGCAGCTCCCATTGGCCTGGAGCAGCGAACCGCGGCCAGTGGGAGCCGTGATCGGCTGGCCCTGCAGACGGGGCAGGTAAACAAACCGGCCCAGCCCGCCAGGGGCTTTCCCTACACAAGCGGCGACCCCAGTTTGAGAAACACTGCACTAAGCTGACCTGGGGAAGGGCAGTGAGTGAGGTCCATTCCAGCAGAGTAAAGTTATTCAGCAAGCACTGAGCAGATGGCTTGCTGCCACCAGGGCCTTGTCTACACTAGCCTAATAATCCCCAGGATTCAGCAACAACTAACACTAGTGCAGCTGCGCTTGTACGAAGCTGCGGCTGTACTCAGCACTCAGGTGTTCATTTCCAAAGCCTGCCCTGAGCAGAGTTTCCTGGCATGGTGGTTAACCCCCCACCCCCAAGCCATCGCTCTACTAGGAGGCTCCGCTCTGGTGCAGTTGCAGGACCACTAGCAGTGTCAATTTTTCTAGGGCAGACAACCCACTCCCAGTTCCCTTCCTGCTGCTCACAGCTGACTGTGCTAGTGTAAACGCACGCTGCGTTTTCACACTGGGATAACACTAGAGCGGCTTAAAATTTAATCAACTTTTTAATCACAAAAATCTCACATCTAAATAAAAAGCGGGGGGGGGGAGGGAATGTGGACATTGCAACTAAAGTTGAGATTATTATTATAATACTGTTTCTCAACCAGTTCGTTAGCACTTTCTTACCATGGCCTGTATTTAAAACCAGTTCTACGGCACCTTGTCTACACTAGGGAAATTTTGCACCATTGCTCAGGTGAGTTCAGCGACCCTGACGGTGCTGGGTCGCAGGCTGCTGCGGGTCTCTTGTAGCACACTATCATTTGGGCCTGCTCAGAACATCTCTGATGGTCAAACAGAGGTTTCGATAGCCTAAGCAAGTCTCCTGAAACTCCAATTCCTGACCCCCCATTTATTTAGGCCAGTCTGCTAAGCGCAGAAGTGTGAGATGGCTTGCAAGGGAGCTACATGCCAGCCCAGAAGCCATGTTCATGTTTTCTGATTTAGCGCTGTCTGTTGGCCTCACGACACACTCCTCTGCATTCCTCCTTCATCCACTACCATGCAGGCCGTTGTTCTCCATGTCCCTTGAGATGTGCCATCCCCGATAGCAGCCATTTCCCTGCGCCGCTTACAGCCTCCACCCACAAACTCAACAGTAGACATGCCGATGAGTGGCAACGTGGCAGAAGGAGGCTGTGCGGCAGTCCCTAGAGTCTTGAAATGAATTTGTGAATGACCAGCGCCACTGCTGATGTGCTTTATAAAACAGGGCGTGCGCCCTAGCGCCAGGCACTCAAGGAGACCTCACTCTACGTACAAAGTTTTTCATGCCTTTTGCTTGGAAAACCTTTTTCTCTCTACCCTTCCGCACAAGAGGCGGCGGAGAGCCAGTTTTCCAAGCTATTGCCAAGCCAAATGTCCTCACTTATTTGTGCTTCCTCCTCGCGCCAGTGTGGTTGACGACACACTAGAGTCTTGCCTGCCTGTCTGTGGTCAGGTAGGGGTCCGCACGCTCCCCCTCCCAGCATATACGATCACTGGCACTTGACACATATAGACAAGTCCTTGCACTGGGGAATTTACAGTCTCTAATATACAGGCACAGAATGGCCGTGTGTTAGCCTCAGAGACAGCGGTGGAACGGTAAGGTTTGGTGCCAGGCAGCATAGGCAATGAGGAGTAAAGGCGGTTTGTATATGCTGGGAGGAGGAGAGGGAGGACCCCTACCTGATCACAGACAGGCAGGCAGGCAAGGCGTGTTGTCAACCACACTGGCGCGAGGAGGAAGCACAAGGCTGCAGGAGAGAGACTATGAATCTGGCTTTGGGCCTCATTTAGCCTGTCTATGCCTTATTTTCCTGTCCATAAAATGGCCATTCTGCTACTTCCCAAACTCACAAGGGGGGCGTGAGGCTAAATTCATGAATGGTTAGGAGGCCCCTGGTGCTGAGTGCCATAGACCTGCCTGTGAATAAATACAGATGGAATCTGCCTGATGTTCAGCTAGTGAGAGGGGTAAATATTAGAGCCTGGAGGAAAAATTTGACGTTCCATCAAAAAACAGAAAACTTGTTTTTGATGAAACAACAGAATTTTCTACAGCAAGGCAATTGAGGCCAAAACCCAATCAGCCATCAACAAACCGTTTGGATGGGACATTTACTGACCAGCCCTCGTAAATGTCAGTTGTGGCTGCATAACTGTGGTGTCAAAATGGCAGGCCCCTTGCAAAGCTCATGCTTTTATGCCTCATTCTCAGACTGTAGCACTGTAGTAAGAATCTCCTTTAAGGCACCACACCCCAGCTTGAGACGAATGTGGATGTTTGCAGGGACTTGCACACCAGGGCACAATGAGAAAATTTTCCTTGATAAATGTTGGCATGACTGCCACTGAAGAAACTCCTTCATTTACCTCTGACTGGATTTACTGGCATACCAGGCTGGCAAGGTGAAACACAGCAAGGAATCAATTTCTAACCGTGGCAAAAAAGGCCTTGTCTATATTAGAAAAGATTTACTGGTCTAGCGCTACTGGCAAACCCTCCTAGCATAAATGCCGCTTAGCCTAGCAAAAAGAGTGCTTTCCAATACACTTTATACCAATTCCCCACATGAAATAAGCTATGCTGGCAAAAGGACTTTTGTCCCCCAGGATAATGTGTCTACAACTCAGACTTTTGGTGGTATAAAAATATTGGGGGGGGGGGGGGAAGATATCCCTCCTCTATGTGATATCCTTGCAAAAATTTCTAGTGTAGAACAGGTCCGGTATAACAATAGACCAGGGGTCGGCAACGTTCGGCACGCGGCTTACCAGGGTAAGCACCCTAGCCGGCCGGGCCAGTTTATTTACCTGCTGACACGGCAGGTTCGTCCGATCGCGGCCCCCACTGGCCGCGGTTCGCCGTCCCGGTCCAATGGGGGCGGCGGGAAGCGGCGCGGGCCGAGGGATGTGCTGGCCGCGGCTTCCCGCCGCCCCCATTGGCCCTGGACAGCGAACCGCGGCCAGTGGGGGCCGCGATCGGCCGAACCTGCCGTGTCAGCAGGTAAATAAACTGGCCCGGCCGGCTAGGGTGCTTACCCTGGCGAGCCGCGTGCCGAACGTTGCTGACCCCTGCAATAGAACATGTTTGGAAACATAAATTGATGGATGGCAAAAAAATAACTAATTTAGCTCCAAAATATACTAGCTGCTGCATTGGAACTGCAACTGTTCCAGCATGAACAGGTGGAAGGCTGGGAATGAGAGAAACCATGTCCTTGACAAAGCACAAGAAGAAGAACTGCAGCAGAAGCTACTGGATCACAACCAAAGCTCAACAGAAGGATTGGTCTCCGACGTCTTCATTAGCACTAGCAGTGGAAGCAGCAACACAAGCACTTCATCCAAAGTTATACCCAGATCTTCCATTCACTGGGCCGATTTTCACTTCCTTAATCCACAGCACCTTAAGGAACATTTTCCTGCTGTCCCTCCCTGTGATTTCCTCCAACCTATAAATAGGCCACCCCTCCTGCTTTTTTTCCCATTGCCCCTCTCCCATGTACTTCCACTGCACTCGTGTAGCTCAATTCATCACTCACATTTTCTCAGCAGAAGGCTGATCTTTTAATCCTTCAGAAGGCATTTAATTTACCTAGCTAATTACATCATTGAAAGCATGCCTGGCAGCCCTGTTTCTGCCTTTCCTCTAAGTCTGTGCACTGTCCAGGCAGTTGCTAGCAAGACAGGAAGTCGGCAAGTCCCCCGTGACAAAGGGCTTTATCTCTGTATCTCCCTCAGCAGGTGAAAAACAGGACTGAGGGAGCTTTCAGACTCGCTGTGCATTGCCCCCCTCTGCCCGAACTCCTTGGAAGCCTTCAGAAAGATTGAAAATAATGATCTCCCAACCTTAGATGAAATAGGTCAGCCATGAACTTGGGAGGAACTTTGCTAGGTGCACCGCTATTATGAGACACAATCACTACCTTCTTGATCCATCTGCTGGAGTTGTTTTCTCGAAGGCCTGCATTATGAGTCACACGTCATCACTTTAGCCCCGTTTAGAAGGAAGCTACTACTCTTTCTTGCAATGCAGAGATCTTTTTTCGCGTTATGCTTGGCAGCCACCACTCCAAACCACTCCACCATCTTTGTCCGTCCATCCATCTTGTACATATGTATCCATCTTTCATAAACTGCTCTGTGATTATTCTTGGATGACCTCCACATATCTCCTGCCCTAGCAGCTCAGCTATCTTTACCTCTTCTGCAGAGTAAGTCAAATTCACCCTCAGTGAAACTCTGCTCAAATCAATCACGTGACAAAAAGAATGACTTTGGCCCACGCTATGTCTTCGTCTACCATTCACACGTTCCTTACTGCTCGCTTCCAGTTCTCTAGTACCGTATGCTCAGGTGGCACAAAGAGGTCATAAACTGCCCAGCAATTCACAGTAGAGAATGTCTCTGTGGTAGCAGAACTCACTCTGGGATGAAATTATCCCACAGCTGATTCTACTCCTTTGTCAGAGATGGGTCCGCAGAGCTCTGCACCACAAATCCTCCACGGCAGCTGGATCCAAACCCAATGGCTCTGGCTCCCTGACAGACAGACTATTTGTAAATGACAACAGCTCCCTATCTCAAACTATACATTTTCCTTAGCACACACTCCCTCTTTCCTGAGCTTTGTTATTGATAACTTACAGGCATTTAAGAAATCTCTGAACCCAAATAGTTCTCTTTTGTCATTTCTGGGCTTTATTTAATAAATACCATGGTTGCACCTTAGTGGGTCATAGTAGCATTCTGGCTTTTTAAAGTATTAGAAAGAAAAGTGCAAGGCCAAAATAACACCAGCTGTTGGGTTAGAACCTCAACTGGTGTGAATCAGTGTAGTTCCAGTGATATCCCAGAAGCTGTGATGATCTATAGCAGCTCAGGAACTGGCAACCATTCCTCAAATGGTACGTCAGCTCCTCGGATGCTGTAAATATTGTAAGACCAACTTTTGTCCAATGTTTGGCTCTGCAAATGGCTCTCAAAAGTAGCAGGGGACAGGGATGGAGAAGAAGGGCAAAAATGCTTGTTAAGTTGTTTCTGAGGCGCTGGAACATACAGCCCTATTGTATAATCTCTGAGGCATTTCACAAACGTTGTGCTTTTTCACCTATTTTGGGGAAATTGCCTGCGAACTTAAAAACTCTATAACCCATATCATGTCATTGTTTTTCTAACGATAGGTAAATCTCAGACAATTCTGAAGTTGGATTTGGCTCTAATAAATATCCTTAAAATTGGGTGTTTGTTCAGAGCTTATTCAAACCTCTTGGGTCTTCACAGCTAGGCTGGAAGTTTCACAAGAAAATGGCCCCTCTAAAATATGTAGTACTTCCTGCACTGAATTTGGCAGGAAATGTCACAAGAACACTAATATTTCAGTCCTTCTAGCCCCAGATGGAACCCAGAAATGTAGTCTCTCATAAAACACAGGACCTCATTCTCCTCTCATTAACTCAACTGAAATTCCATTTACTTGAGATGAGCCCCCCCCCCCCCAGATTTTCCCCTGGAGAAGTAAGTTCTAGTTTGGCTTGGCTTTGGGGTGAGAATTTTAGGGGTGAAAAGGTCAATCGATGGATGAGTTATTTTCATCATGTTTCGTTAGTTTTCTAAACTCAAGGGATCTGAGCCACAGTTCAAAATGCATGCTATGAGGAACCGCTTTATTTTTTACAAAACGTCAACAGGCAGACATAATGTAGAAAGATGATTCAACATTACAAAACCATTTCGCGCTTAATGTAATTCTGTTAGCAGCTAATCTCTCTGACCACAGCCCACCCACACACCAAGAGATGGAGTTGCCAATACCAAGATTTTCATTACCATCTGTTTGATATGCCACAAGGAACAATGAAAATGGGAACCACTGACTACTCGCAGGGCCATGCGCAGATCTGGGGGCTGAATGCTAAGGTGGCTTAACATACCCCCTCTCCCTCCCCTGAGTCTGAGTTTGCTCAGTAAGGGACACTGCCCCTTGCTTCGTATTACAGCTGGTAAATTACACCAGGCTCCAAATAGCCGCAAAGGGCCAATAGGCACCCAAGGATTGGCATGGCACAGGGGCATACTCCCTTTTACTTGCTATGCTGGCACGAGGATTAGTGAGTGGGGCCAGGCTGGTGCTACCAGAGGATCACTCGGGGGATCTTCATTTGGGCCCAGATTGCACCTGTGGTACAGTGCATAATAGCCACATTGCACCAGAGAAAATGGCCCATAATGTTTGCCCACTCCAAGCGCAGTGCCTCCTAGCAATGGCAGGACTAGAAGGAGATAGACATCTTGAAAATACTAGACTTATTTCCTGATTAGCTCTGTTAAGAAGCCATTACAGTCTAGCAGGACTTTTTTCAGCAGCAGACGATAGCAGTCGTTAGGAGCATTAAACCACTACTGCTCGTCTTTTGCTGCTCTCACCAAGAAATTTATAGGAATATAGAAACATTTTTCACACTAACCAACGAAACCACAATAATAAATTCCTTCACCTCCCGCATAGCTGGGACGGGGTTTATAGAGTCCCATTCGCTGATCAGCTAGATTTTTAGCTACCATATAAAGAAGATTGCCTTCTTATCCAAACACATAGTCTTATTATTCATGTATGTTTGGTCTCTTTCACCAAAATTCAACTAGCAGGAACCTGATTCTGCCATGTGCTAAGTGCTCTCAGGTCCCACTGAAGTCAACGGGAGCTAAGGACACTTAGGGTCTGATCCAAAGCCTACTGAAGTCAATGATCATCTTTCCATTGACTTCAAGCGGCATTGGATTAAGCCATTAGCATTTTGTCAGATCAGGCTCTGAATTAATATCAATTTCTTGAATGTATAAGATAATTCCACACTATAACGCATTCTGTTATGAGCAAACATGAGCTGACGTGTTAGATTTCTGTGGTGTGATGCCAACAAAACTGCAGATATATTATTACTTAGTGTCAATTATTGTTTATTTATTTGTCTACTAGCCTCTTGTATTCGTTTGCAGGATTTTTTGGCAGATATATCTTAGTTATTTTTTTTTTCACCTGAAAATCTTACAAGACTGAAAATCTCGATCTCAACTTTTTGGAAAACCCAACCAGAAGTCTAAGTGTATCCATGTATTTATTTGCGCTGGGATAATTTTATTGGTGAGGTTTGAAGTTTCCCAGAAATGAGTATACCCTAAATTCTTTGTTTAGCTAGTTGATGATGTACACTGTATACAACAGGCACGTGAATTTCTTCCATGCTCTGTGCAGCGCTACAGGAAGCTACTTATTATTGCGCTAAAGGCAGTGTTGCCGGTGCTTGTCATTTGATTGCTAGCCTTGCTGTAGTTGAGGTTTTTCATGGAGTCCTGTGACTACACGAGAATCTCAGCTCTTAAAGGCACAGTCTCCAATACCACCCTAGGCTTTCTTTGCTTTAACTTATTCCATTATAACTGTGTGTGCCCGGGATCTACCTGAGATCAGTTTGTGATGTTGTATAGTCCATGTATTAACTAATGGGCCAGAATCTCCTCTCACTTAGGCCTGGTCCATATTACCAAGCGTTAATGAGTCTGAATTCAGCCACCAACAATTGGGTTAATTGACAGAATGCTAAACATGGTTTCACGGTCAGCACAGACAAGGACAGGCTGTGTCAGCTAATGGTGATTAACACCCCCTCCCCTCACCTGAGCAGTTAATAACACCCTAAGGGTTTTAATGAGCCCACTTAAAACAAATAGAGTAAATCGAGTCTAAACATCTCCACTCAAAGGGCAACTCTTCACTTCTGAATCATTTTACGCTGTGCTTTTAAATACAGCTGCAAGTCGGAGAAAGAATGCACCCCTGCCTAGAATATCCTCGTGACAAGAGGAGTTGAATTAAGGCTATTTGGGTATGTCTACACTACAATTAAAAATGTGTGGCTGGCCTGTGCAGGCTGACTTGGGCTTCTGGGTCAGAGACAGAAAATAAAAGGGGGAAAAGTAGTTGGGAAAGGTTGAGAACCACTGCTCTGATGCACCTGGCACTGGCCATTGTCAGACACAGGATACGAGGCTAGACGAACCATTGGTCTGGCCCAGTATGGCCGTTCTTATATTCTTAAATTACACTGGCATAAAACTGGGGTTATTGTTACTACTATTATTTATATTACGGTAGCACCTGGGAATCCAATGAAAGATCAAGGCCCCATTGGGCAGCAAACAAGACAGTCCCTGCCCCAGAGAACTTACAATTTAGGTGGCAGCCAGAATGAGGCAGATTGTTCACACCAGATAAAAAGGGTGGGGGAGGATGAGGTAGCATACCCTGCCACCTATTG
The DNA here is from genome assembly GCF_002925995.2 of Terrapene triunguis. NCBI lineage: Eukaryota > Metazoa > Chordata > Testudines > Emydidae > Terrapene > Terrapene triunguis. Next base: position 5,660,561 of record NW_020664482.1, on the reverse strand, counting down.
AGAACTCCTGATGTAAAGGATGCTTAAGAAGGTGTTTTCTGTGTCTTGGAAGTGTGGTCCAATAGACAGAGTGCTGTGCTGGTATTCAGAAGACCTGGGTTCCAGTCTTGGCTCTGCTACTGGCTTGCTGGGTGACCTTCAGCATGTCTACGTGCCTTGGTTTCCCCATCTATAAAATGGGGATGATAATAACACTGACCTGCTTTGTAAACCGTTTGAGATCAACTGATGACAAGGGCTGCATAAGAACTAAGTACTGTTGTGAGCAATTCTGTCAGGTGGGGGTGTGTGCATAACACACAGGTCAGCATATATTCTGGGGTCACTGAGACATAGTCAGGAAGGAGCAGGGGCTAAAAGAAATCTATCTTTGTTCCGCCTCAGATTTGAAAAACATTCCCAAGGGCGAATTCAGTGGACTAGAGAGAGGCGTGCAGTGAAAATGATTGTGCAGAGACACTGAAATGGTAAGCTGCGGCTGAATGGTCACATCAGATACAGTTCTGGGAGGAGCAATGTTGCCATTTGTCACAAAGAACTTGTTAGAGAACAGAGCACAAGGGTTGTAAAAAAGTCATTTTTTTTTTTTAAAGAAACTATTTGATTTGGAGAAGCGCAGCTGGCCCTGGGTCGTATTTCTGCCTATCACATGCACGTTTATTTGATTCTAACACTGGGATTTGTTTTCCAGGGCACTGGACTGTGCTTGAGCCTAAGACATTTTATTAAATGGCATCCGCACCACTGAAAACAAGGCAGGAAGAACAACGTTTCTCGTCACACAGGATGTGGATTGAGCAACTTGAGCCTTTTCAAACAAGAAAATGCAGGACGCTTAAAATGGACACAGTATTAGGGGTGAAAACAAGGTGTCACGTATGAGGCCTGAAGGCAATGGAAAGACACTTCACTTCAGTGGGCCTTGGCTCAGGCCCATAGCAACCAAAATTGGTCGGGTAGCTGGGGTGGGGTAGAAGTAAGAGGGGGGGGGGGGGAAAGGGGTGTACATCTTACGGCAAGGGCTTTGTTCAAAGTGTCACACATGCCATTGTTCCTTCTCACCCGAACACTTTCTAAAGCCAAGGTAAAGAGATGGCTCTTTGCTGACGCTGCAGAAAGAAGCAACAAAGCCGAGGGAACTCAGATGTAGGCCCCCTTGCCTCCCCAGTACCAATAAAGCTGAAATCACAATAGCTGGATTAGGTGGTGGACCACAGGAGGGGACTAGGGGCTAGAGTTGGCCTGGCTGAGTGCACTCCTGGACTCTGGGACTACGCTACCTACTGACGCCAAGCTGTGAGTGGGGTGCAGTGGGGAGATGACAGGGTAAAGGGACATTGACTTACTGGATGTTCACACCAGTGGGTAGGGAACTGAGGTAAAGGATTACTGCTCACGTTACCGTGGGGGTGAGTGCTTTACTTATTATTCATGCAGCTATATTGTTAGTTTATTGGTGCTAGGTTTCCCCAAGTTGATTCTGTCTTCATTTGTCCCCTTTTATTAGCTTTCTCCTGTTTTATACACAGACTCGGCACTTGGCGGAAGAGAAGTATTGCCTGTTAGGGGCACCCAGAGAAGGTTTTCCCCAGGTTTCTGGGTGGGGGCTTGCACCAGTGTGTTTGTTAATTTTAAGAGGAACCCCATGCCATGTAAACCAGGCCCATGTTGCTGCCAACAACAGCTGGCAGCAGGGTTACAATAGTGACAGACAACTATTGACTTCAATAGGGTTTAGATCACCAAAGCTTCTGTGAAATAGTAAGGCTCAGCTAGAACCAGTTAACGAACCTCCATCTTAAAGCTCTAGCCCCGAATTCTGATCTCAGTGGCAGAGTAACTCCCCGGAGTTCTCTGCTTGGTGTCCCCGCTGGACCCCTGACTTTATACCAGTGACCAACACTCCCATCAATGTTTTTTCATTTGTTGTCTCCTGAAATTATTTGATGCCTGGGTCTAGTGGCTGGGGGGAGGGAAGGGAAGAGAGACCTTTACATGTGGACAGGCATCCCCGGTGCTTCAGTAGGTGCAGAGTAACTCCCCTGACTCCAGTAAAACTGAAGTCAACGTTTACTTTAAAATAGCTTTACCTAGAACAGCAATTCGCTCTGTTGCTGGAGTAGCTCAGCCATTACCTAATGTATAATTATGTCACGGTGGTTAATCTGTGAAATATTTATAGACAACAAACTTAACCAGTTCAAAATTTAATTAATCCTGTTTTCATCCCAAATGATTTCTTAGAACAGTATTTGAAATTGTTTTACCTTTTCCCATTGTCTAACACACGGATGAACTTTTCCATCTGAGCTTCTTACTACTTTAATTGTCTGATCGCTGAACCATCCCGTCTGATAATTAAGTAAGTTAATAATGCAGAGCAATCTTAACCAAAATCAAACTCTTTTCCTTATTAAGTAAAAGCATGGCTTTTGGTGGTGGAGTCATTTTCACTGGGTTAATTTAGAAAAGCAATTAATGTCTTCTGAACTAGTGGCATAATTTCGGAACACAGCACTCACCTGGAGCCCAAGACGTTGATAATAATACTATTTTATAATAAAATAATTACAATAATACCTCGCTCTTCTATAGCGCCTTTCAGCCGCAGATCTCAGAGTGCTTTACGAAGAGGGTCAGTATCATCTTCATCCCCATTTTAGAGATGGGGAAACTAAGGCACAGAGCGGTGACGTGACTTACCCAGGGTCACTCAGCTGCTTGCACGTGTGATGTGTGCATTGTGCCAGGGTTCAAGATAATTATCAATCTGGTGTGTCTGTGGTCACCTGTTCACAGCAGCCACGCTGTCATGTCATTCACGGTACCGGCACGGTGCTTTTCCTCACCTTCATTTGATGTTGTCTCCCATTTTCTGAGGCTCTCTCTTTGGTGTGGCCCTAGTCTCTTTTTTACCCAGAGCATAGACTCACAGGACAGGAAGGGACCTCGAGAGATCATCTAGTCCAGTGGCCTGCACTCATGGCAGGACTAAGTATTCTAGACAGCATGCACAGTTCAGGCCAGCCAGCCATGCTCTAAAGACAGAGATTTGACTCGGAAGCAGGGGGACACTTTGCAGGTGCTTGCCCATGGAAGAGTGCCTTTCCCTGGGATCTCTGTCAACTGAATTGTTACTGACCCCAGCCCTAACTCATTTTCAACAGAAGGAGAAAGTAATATTCACACCCTCAGATACAGGATGGCCAAAGGCAGGCTCACTTAGAGGTTTAAATACTGCACACTAAGACAAGTACCTGGTCTCTTTTCCCAACCACATCTTGAGAATTTATCAATTAAAAAAAAAAATCACCTCATTCATTAGCCCTTAGGACCTGAGACAGTCACCCTGCAAACTACCTGTACTGCCTGAGGACATGAGAATAACAGAGGAGCTTCGTAGCAGCAGCAATCAAAAACTAGTCAAATTCAACATTGCAAGGGACAGGCTCACAGATCACAGCAATTCCAGCGCGTCAGAGTCCAAGAAAGCAAACGAGAAGACGATCAGGAGATCAAAGGCTAAGTTCTGCTAGCTTTGCTCATGCAAGCAGTTCCATTGAGGTTGGTTGGTTGACCTTGTATCAGGAAGGTGAGCAGGATTTGACCTTATCTCTAAATGTCTTTGTAATTGGCTTGTTTGCACAATGGAAGGCGTTATCACCCTTGGGGCAGGAAGAAGGTGGGGCAGTCTTTCAAGGAGGCAAGTAAAGGTTCAACAGACTCCAATCCCTTTGAAAGTGAGCCACGGAGGCTTTGTGGGAAACTGCTCAAAGGTCCCAAGCTTAAAGAAAACAAACCAGCCCTGGCCATGGAAACGAAGAAGGGTTTAGGGAGCCAAATGAGATCACAGAGTCAGTCTGAGCTGGCCAGAAAAATAAGGGAATTGTAAGCGATTGCACTCACCACAGTGGCACTGCCTTGTGCTGGGGCATGGTGCTGCTGGAGCCCCCACCTGTACCATCCCATTGACCTTCACTTTGACTCCACAGTGACCTGATTCTGTCCGTCAATCAGCCCTCCAGCTAAATCCTGTCTAATCCCTCCCTGGGCTCAACAGTCCTTATCTTGGCCAGGATGCCCCTTCCTCGGGGCTTCTAGGGAAACCCAGGCCCACCCTCTGCTCTGGATTTCAGCCCAGGGATCCTGTATTGAGGAACTAGGTTTGCTCCTTCAGATGTGCTGCTGGTTCCCCGATCCACTTCCTACCTCCAAGCCCCATAGGCTATTTCCCTGTACTCTCTCTCCACTGATTCTCAGGCTTCTGGCTTCTCCTTAAATCCTCCCAGCTCTTCCTTCCTCTCCTGGACTGCTGACCCCCTCAGGACTGTATCTCTGTGCCTTGCCCACTTTTCAGGGCCATCCCTGTGGTCTTCTTCAGTCTGCCTTCCCAGACAGTGGGAACTCCCTACCTGCTCTCTCCTGGGGCTTCTTCCTTTATGTTGGCTTTCCTGACCCTTTCACAGCTGGGGTCACTAATTATCATTAAATCGCCAAATCAGAACCAGATGAGGGATAGCTGCTAGGTCACAAGCAAAGCTGAGCCCAACTCCTCTTTAAGGGCCAGCCAGACTGTGACAGGAATACAAAAAAAAAAAAAAAGGTTGATTAGCCAGTGGGGTTAAAGGGAATTAAAAGGGTTCTGTGCAGCTGCATCAGGAGAAAAAGTTGTGCTAGAGAATAGGCCTAAGAATAAATGAGGAGTGGGATGATATTAATGATGACTAAGGGTATGTCTACACTACGAGAGTAGTTCGATTTTAGTTAAATCGAATATGTGCAATCGATATTAGAAAGTCGAACGTGTGTGTCTACACTAAGGACAGTAATTCGACTTTGTCAGTCCACACTACCAGGGAAAGCGTCGACATTGGAAGCAGTGCACTGTGGGCAGCTATCCCACAGTTCCCGCAGTCCCCGCTGCCCATTGGAATTCTGGGTCGAGCCCCCAATGCCTTCTGGGAAAAAAAATGTGGCGAGGGTGCTTTTGGGTAACTGTCGTCATCCGTCAGTCACTACCGCCCTCCCTCCCTCCCTGAAAGCGCCGGCGGGAAATCAGTTCGCGCACTTTTTGATCAGTGACAGCGCGGACGCCACAGCACTGCGATCATGGATCCCGCTGCGACCATCGCTGCAGTTGTGGCCGTTCTCAACGCCTCGCACCTTATCATACACCTTTCCCAGAGGCAGATGCAGAGAAATCAGGCGAGGAGGCTACGGCAGCGGAGTGAGGACCTGAACTCCGAGAGTAGCACACACCTGTCAGAAACCACGACACCCAGCGCCGAGGACATCACGTTTGCAATGGGGCATGTGGATTTTGTTGAACGGCGATTCTGGGCCCGGGAAACAAGCACGGACTGGTGGGACCGCATAGTGCTTCAGGTCTGGGATGAATCCCAGTGGCTGCGAAACTTTCGCATGCGGAAGGGGACTTTCCTGGAACTTTGTGAGTTGCTGTCCCCTGCCCTGAAGCGCAAAGACACCCGCATGCGAGCAGCCCTGACTGTCCAGAAGCGAGTGGCCATAGCCCTCTGGAAGCTTGCAACGCCGGACAGCTACCGGTCAGTCGCGAACCACTTTGGCGTGGGCAAATCTACCGTGGGGGTTGTTGTCATGCAAGTAGCCAAGGCAATCGTCAAGGTACTGCTGTCAAAGGTAGTGACCCTGGGAAACGCGCAGGCCATCATAGATGGCTTCGCTGCGATGGGATTCCCAAACTGCGGTGGGGCTATAGATGGGACTCACATCCCTATCCTGGGACCGGGCCACCAGGCCAGCCAGTACATCAATAGAAAGGGCTACTTTTCAATGGTGCTGCAAGCACTGGTGGACCATCGGGGACGGTTTACAAACATCTACGTCGGATGGCCGGGCAAGGTTCATGACGCTCGCGTGTTCAGGAACTCTGGTCTGTTTAGACGGCTGCAGGAAGGTATTTACTTCCCGGACCACAAGATAACTGTTGGGGATGTGGAGATGCCTACAGTGATCCTCGGGGACCCAGCCTACCCGCTAATGCCCTGGCTCATGAAGCCCTATACTGGCGCCCTGGACACAGAAAAAGAACTGTTCAACTACCGGCTGAGCAAGTGCAGAATGGTGGTGGAGTGTGCTTTTGGCCGTCTCAAGGGGAGATGGAGAAGCTTACTCACTCGCTGTGATCTCAGCGAAACCAATATCCCCATCGTTATTGCAGCTTGCTGTGTGCTCCACAATCTGTGTGAGAGCAAGGGGGAGACCTTTATGGCGGGGTGGGAGGTTGAGGCAAATAGCCTGGCTGCTGATTACGCCCAGCCAGACAGCCGGGCGATTAGAAGAGCCCAGCGGGACGCGCTGTGCATCCGGGAGGCTTTGAAAGCCAGTTTCAAGGCTGAGCAGGGTACCCAGTGACTTTTAAGTTTGTGGACACAGAAGCAGAACTTGCCCCCGTTTCTTTACCCAGTTGCCGTCGACTATCCTCTCCAATTACATACCCCCTTCACCCCCTTCCCAAAAAATAAAATCTGTTCTGTTTTGTTAATGGACACCGTTGTCTTTATTACTGTTTTCACGGGAATGTTTTAAACCTGGGACGCAGACTGTGGCGGGGGGCGGGTTTAGGGTTGTGATGCAAATGATGCTTCTAAACTCCAGGAATGACAGGCTCCGCGGTGGTGGACTGGTTGTTTCAACGGAGCCTGCCAGCCCTCCTGGCCGGGACTGCGTGTATGTGTCGGCTATGTGACTGTCTTGCAGGGGGAGGAGGGTTACAGATCCCCTGCTGCGCGGCTCTGTGATCCAGGGTAAGGACCGCTGCATAAGATCTGTAACTGCCCTCCCCCGCCACCAAGTCACAGAGCAACACCACCCCCCCCACCACACAGAACATGAAAACCACCTCCCAGACTGACCAGGATAACTAGTCACTGCACTGTATATGTGCCCTGCTGCTGCACCTGCCCCCTGCTAAAGGTGACTGTCCTGTCCAATGACCAAGCCCCTTCCCCCCCCTTCAGACAGACTCTCCTCCAAAAGAAGAGGATGGAAACAGTAATGAACAGAAACGTATTCTTTATTAACAACCGCACATGGAACGGGGGGGTGAAACTTGGACGGGGTCTTGTGTGAGGCGGGTAGGAAAGGACTTTTCAAATTTTGGGGAATGAGAGCCTTCTAGTGGTAGAGCAGTCCGCAGGGGTGGAGTGAAATTTTTCACGGCCCCTGCCGCCCCTCCGTGTTTGGACTTTGGGTGAGGGGGGTATGGGACTTGGTGGCGGGGCAGGGCAGTTACAGAGAGACTGCAGCGGGGCTCTCTCCTCCTGCCTCCGGTCCTGCAGAACATCCACAAGGCGGCGGAGCGTGTCCGTTTGCTCCCTCATTAGTCCAAGCAGCGTTTGAGTAGCCTGCCTGTCCTCCTGTCACCACCTCTCCTCCCGTTCAATGTTTGCCCGGTGCATTTGGGACAAGTTCTCCCTCCACTGTGTCTGCTGGGCTGCCTGTGCTCGGGAGCATCCCATTAGTTCAGCAAGCATGTCTTCCCGTGTCCTCTTCTTCCTCCTCCTAATGTGCGCTAGCCTCTGGGCAGATGTGGCTGTGGGAATTGGAAAAAGGGAGTGAATTCCTGAGACAGATCAATGTATCTGTGAACAGAGAACATAGTCTTTCAACAAGACCATGCAGAGCACCTATCACACGCGCACTGAGGACAAGGTCGAATTTTCGGCCCTCGCCTACAGTGCCTGCGGTCTTGCTGTGGCGAGCTGAGGAGCAGGGCAGGACACCGGACTTTGTCTAGATGGCAAACATGGTAAGCCGTAGACTTGTGGCCGCTTAAAACTTTAAGAGTGGCACTGGCCTCCTTTCACATAGAAAGCAATGCGAGTCTCTGCTGGCAGCAATCCTGCAAGCATGAACTCTGGCCCTGTCCCACCCCCTCGCGGCTGTAAACCGCGTGGCTGTAAACCGGCGGTTGCAGTTCTGTAAAGGGACGGGCAAGCAGTCCCAATACTAACTTTCCCCTACCTAATTCACAGCAGGGAGTCATGCCAGACATCACCCTCCTGAAGGTCTCGGAGAGCCAGAAGGAGAAGATGCTCCGGGACAGCCTGCAGAAACCGGGGCCATTTGCTGCAATGCTCTGCAAGGCCATGATCCCGGAGTACCTGCTGGCGTTGTGGCAGGGAAACGTGTCCTACCACGGGGGGCCTAATAAGCTCTCCCTGCCCAGGAACCTGCTCATGAGGCTGGAAAAACACCTGCAGGAGGCGTATGAGGAGTTCTCCCCGGAGGATGTCGCCTCTATCCCCGGTTACATTGACCAGTTCTTGGCTTAGGTGCCCTTGGAGGGACAAATGAGTGCAGCGTTTTGGGCACTATAATCATGAAGCGGACATTGTGAAATTTTTTGAAAATGGTTCGGACTATATATTGAGGCGCCCAAAGACAGACTAATCATGATACACTTTGCACAGATTCCCGTTTTGTTTGACTTTCCTGTTTACATGTTTTGAAGCACTTTACCCACTGTTAATATTTTAAATCTTGCTGTTTTGTTGTAAATAAATGTTTACATGTTTGAAAGCACTTTAGCTATTGTTAATATTTTAAATATGCCAGTTATGTTGTAAATAAATGTTTAGATATTTAAAACACTTACTGCTTGATCCTTCCCCTGAATCTGTGTCTGGGATAACGGCTGGGGAGGGTTGGTAGGGGATCTCTGTCAGGGTGATGAAGAGCTCCTGGCTGTCGGGCAAATCAGCGTTGTAAGCGCTGTCTACTGCCTCGTCCTCTTCATCTCCTTCCTCCTCTTCCCCGTCCGCTGAGGAACCGGCCGCGGACAATATCCCATCCTCAGAGTCCACGGTCAGGGGTGGGGTAGTGGTGGCGGCCGCACCTAGGATGGAATGCAGTGCCTCGTAGAAACGGGATGTGTGGGGCTGGGATCCGGAGCGTCCGTTTGCCTCTTTGGTCTTCTGGTAGCCTTGTCTCAGCTCCTTGATTTTCACGCGGCACTGCGTTGCATCCCGGCTGTAGCCTCTCTCTGCCATGGCTTTAGAGATCTTCTCATAGGTCTTTGCATTCCGTCTTTTGGAGCGCAGCTCGGAAAGCACGGACTCATCTCCCCACACAGCGATGAGATCCAAGACTTCCCGATCCGTCCATGCTGGGGCCCTCTTTCTATTAGATTGCACAGCCATCTCTGCTGGAGAGCTCTGCATCGTTGCCACTGCTGCCACTGCTGCTGAGCTCGCCACGGTGTCCAAACAGAAACTGCGCTTCAAACTGCCCAGACAGGAAAAGGAATTCAAATTTTCCCGGGGTGTGGCTGGTCAGAGCATCCGAGCTCGGACTGCTGTCCAGAGCGTCAACAGAGTGGTGCACTGTGGGATAGCTCCCGGAGCTATTAGCGTCGATTTCCATCCACACCTAGCCTAATTCGATATGGCCATTTCGAATTTAGCGCTACTCCTCTCGTTGGGGAGGATTACAGAAATCGATTTAAAGAGAGCTCTATGTCGAACTAAATGGCTTCCTGCTGTGGACGGGTGCAGGGTTAATTCGATATAACGGCGCTAAATTCGACATAAAAGCCTAGTGTAGACCAGGCCTAAGATGCTTAACTTTGCAAAATCTGGGACTGCCTCCAGAGCCAAACATTTTTTCTAAGAATACCTCAAAACTTCATCAAACACTAATCAAAACCCGGCCCATTTGGTGTTGAGAGACGCTTTCCTAAATCTACAAGCCAAGAAAGACAATGTTCGTTCGGAATATCCACTGCAACGAAAAGGATCCCCCATACTGGAGTTTGCTCAGAAGAGAAAATCCTTATGGTTACAAGGTGGCCAAGCAAAATATGAGAAACAACAGACATTGAGCATATCACAGCCTAGAACAGGCAGTTCCAAGGCCGGTTTGAGGAGCATTGGCTTCAATTAATGGCTTACTTATAACATAAAAGAAGACAAACAATGACCTTGAGCTAAAACTACATTGTTTTATAACTGGAAAGAGGCTACTCATTTGTGAGCAGAATAAATATCTCCTGAGGACTTTTCTAAGTAGTGCATAACAATTCTGTGCCAAATACTAATGTGCTTATCTGTGCATAAAAACACTACTCCAGGAATTATGGTGAACCTACCACTATTATATATAATAAACCAATAATACAGCAACAAGCAAATATGTTCTACTTACCTGTAAAAAGCTTTATTACAAACTCCTGGAGAGCCTGAGTGACATTCAGCCAACCCATTAGTGCAGATCTTTACAGCGGCCAAGAAGAGAAGCATATAATCTGCCTTTCTGGCAAGTGGACTTTGTTTAGCATAAAATAAAATGAGAAATAATCTGTGTGTGTGATTGTAGGTATGAGAAGTGACAACACTGAGTTACTAGAAAAGCCCCTTTTCCTATGTAGATCTAAATTCAAAATGTCTTAGGGTCCCCAAACTGTGGTCCTCGCCCTCCTTCTTTCCAGTTGGGAGACTGAACAGATAGGAGGATGAGGTGAAATGAAGAGCAAAGGGAGACCGTGGGGATAGAGCTTTCCTAAAAAAGGGCAAAACACTGGCAATAAAAATACACAATTACTTTCCTAGTGTACCTTTTTCAGGTACGCAACTGCTGCCATTGCCACAAAGATATAATGTGACCACAAATGAGGTGGGAGGAGGTCACCGCAATTGCAAATGGGTTGGAAGGTGACTAGTCAGATGTGGTCCCCCCACCCCACGAAAAATCTTGAACTCCTGGCTAGTTAAAGTGAAATGAACTGGGTGTTTATCTACCAGGACAGGGCAGCTGGGCTCCTGAATGAACAGAGATGTTTAAATCAAGCTTGAAGACTACTGACATAGGCAACTGACAGATTGAATAGTGCCTGTTTGTTATGCCTAATTCTGGACATTTGTCTTTCATTTTTTAGAAAACTAACCCACCCGGATTCACCCCAGCACAAAAACAGATGGCAGTGCTCCCAGGGCTACAGAAGTTTGTTACAATAATCTATAAGAGACTACAACCAGCTATCAGAGGGGTAGCCATGTTAGTCTGGATCTGTAAAAAGCAACAAAGAGTCCTGAGGCACCTTATAGACTAACAAATGTATTGGAGCATAAGCTTTCGTGGGTGAATACGAAAGCTTTCACCCACGAAAGCGTATGCTCCAATACATTTGTTAGTCTATAAGGGGCCACAGGACTCTTTGTTGCCTATAACCAGCTAGTCACTTACTCTATATCAGCAACCGCCACTAGTTTGAAGCTCCAGTCTGGAAAACATCTAGGAACCTCAGTCACTTTAACTCAGGCGTGTCCATGTTCACAGGACTGGGGCCTTAGCAAAGGTAGCCTGTATGATATTGTGTGTCTTCGCCACAGAGCTACAAGTGGGGTTGCCAACCCTCCAAGATTGTCCTGGAGTCTCCAGAATTAAAGATTAATCTTTAATTAAAGAGTATGTCATGTGATGAAACCTCCAAGAATATTTCCAACCAAAATTGGCAATTCTGGCTACAAACCAGCTCGGAGGCCTGTAGCGTGAAATTTCCTATAAGGAGGTAGCCTTCAGTCACAACTCTCGAAGATCTATTTGAGCAAGATCTTGATGATTAATTAGAAGATCCTGACTACTGATTACTGCGGAGGGTGGCTGTCAAACCACGCAGGAAGTCATGGTTGATAAGTAACCATGATATTTTGAATCATATGACCTTTTTAACAGGGTAACAACTGAATTAAAGGTCAGCCTTCCTGGAATAAATGACTTCTGAAGTTTCTTAGGTCAGATTTTTTAAAAACTAAATCCATAATGTACAGCCATTTAAACAGATAAAAAATTAAAAATTAAAAAAAAATAAAAATTAATGGAAATATCCTATCTCATAGAACTGGAAGGGACCCTGAAAGGTCATCGAGTCCAGCCTCCTGCCTTCACTAGCAGGACCAAGTCCTGATTTTGCCCCAGATCCCTAAGTGGCCCCCTCAAGGATTAAACTCACATCCCTGGGTTTAGCAGGCCAATGCTCAAACCACTGAGCTATCCCTCCCCCTGAATAGGAGATATAATAGGAGAAGGCTGATCATAGTAATAGGATATTGACTCTTGATTATGTATTTGTACAGTGATCTATGATTGGGCCCCAAGATACTACAGTAATACAAATAAATTGATAATCTTAGAGAAGAGACTTGAACACTCCTGGAAATAGGTCACCTGAAAGTTTTTGCAATTCTCCACACAGCTCTCATTAGGGATTCACTGTAAGACTGAGAAAGCCTAGAACACTGAAGATGAGCTAAGGGTCGGATGTTCAATAATTACCTGTACGGTCTATGTCTCAGTTCTGGCTGCTGACACACGCAGGCATTTGTGGGAGGGGAAGGACAGGACGGGGAGAGAAGGCGTTTCTTCCTTTTGTGTTAGTGCACTGCCAATAACCTCCTTGGCACACCAAAGTGCTGTAGCGGACGGACACCACCAGCATTAACACTCCATGTTCTGAGAAAGGAGCCCTCCAAGTCAATTAGCACGCATACTGCCCTCAGAGCTGCCTCTAGACTGGCCAAGACAGGCCCCACACCCTGCTCAGAGAAACAGTGAGTTACACCCAATCGCACTGAGTCCTGTTTCTTATAACTTCAAAATTCAGAGGATTTACCATATTAAAAATATTACCATGTGCACCATGTGCGGAATTGAAAGTTTCTTGCTGTCTTAGTGCAAAGACATGCACATGAGTAACCTCACACATGCCAACAGTCTCACTGAAGTAAGAGTTATTCACGGGTATAAATCATTACAAGATTGTGCCTTTAGTCTCGAGTTGATTGGGAAGTGATTCCCCTCTCTCCCCCCCAAAAGAATTCGTTTTCATTTTCATCAATAATTTTCTTTGAATTTTGGCTGGGTTTCCTCAGAAACAGATCTTTTTCTTTTTTGACAGGCAACCTTAATTTTAGTATTTCTTAACTTTTGAGTGCTTGACTTTGCAACCTATTGTTCTTTTAGCACATTGTGTGTGTGTGCAATACATAATATACTGGAAATTTAATAAACGTTATAATAAAAAATTGTATTTTTGGCAAGGCCTATATGCAGGATCAGATACTTTAAAACTATGTTTGTTCAATCCATAATGGATGAAATTATCCTTACTATTGCTAAACAAAGATCTGGGGTAATTCACACGATAGAGCAAAGATGAAATTTTATTTGTCATAATAACGCATGTCAAAAGAATTATGCAAAACTCACCCATAATTTTAAATGTCACTAGAAATGCGTCATAATTAGGGCAAGATCTGTAAAAGACACCTCGCAGCAACTAAAACCTGAGTGTTAAGGAGTGTGATACAGAACCAAAATGAAGTAACTGAAAGTACATAAGGAAAGCAGAGCAAAAGGTGACCATAAGGAATTGGTACAATACGCATTAGACACCATGGTTGAGATTTTCAAAACCAAACAAGGGGATTTCGACACACATCCTCTATTCATTTGAATCCTTTATACAACCTTGAAAATCTCAACCATATTTAGGGCCTAACGCTGCAACCCTCATGTAAGAAGCCGTGAGCTGGAGTCTTTAAAAAGTAGGAGGAGAAACAAAACCTGGCGATGCACTCAGTTTTTAATATACACTTGCTCTGCAAAGGCGACGCCTCCTTGGTGGCCGACCCAAGCCAGCCCTGATTTACTGAAAGAGGAGCCCTGTGCCCCACCTACTCTCTGGGGCTAATTCCAAGATCATTCACGTCAATGGGAGTCTTTCCATTGACGTCAATGACTTTGAAACAGGCCCTCAATCAGCAGCTGAATCGGGGCCTTTCTCTGACGCTGCCTCCGGTACCATCACTTCTGATGGCCGTGCCAGGAGGGAATAGTGTGAAAACACAGAGCTGGCTGGCTGGCATAGACGCTGAGCTGGACTTCATTTGAACAAGAGACAGAAGCAAAGATGACATCAGCAGTGAGTCTTATGTTCTTATGAAAGGTTAAGCCGAGAGATAACAACATCGGCCCCCCCAAAAAGGCAGATGTGCAGTCGGTACCTGTTTCTTCCCAGAGACGCTGCTGCTTAGCATGCAGTGGCAGCATGGTCTCATCCTCTCCCTTTTATGCTTGAGATCCTTTAACTCAGGCCTACTGGAACCTACATTCCATTTCTTAGCTCAAGATTAGTTCTGGTCTGACATCAGAATGCCTGCTGCAGAGAGCACTGAATGGGACAGCTTCTTTCCCCTTCAATCCGGCTTGCTTTTAGAGCTGTGTGTGCGTGCACACACACACACAGACACACACACACACACACACCCTTTCCCTCTGATGTAGCAGGATTAACCCTGCTGTTCATTGCCAGCATCCTGCCAGAGGAAGAGCTTACCTTTACATGGAGTAACTTCTGCGCATTTTCCACCAGCTCAGACTCTCATGCCCAGGGGAAATGCACAGCAGGTCTTAGCCCTTAGACTTGATCTATTTGTAATGTTGGAGATATTTAGGTAGAGTTGTTAATCATCTTCATGCTTAATATAAAGACTCTCAAAGGGGAAACCTTAGCCATGGGCCAGGAAATGGTATGAAGTTAGAGAGCAAATAGGGTGACCATATGTAGATCAAGAACCTGTTTACCTCCGTCCTTTTTTTGCTTCCACTCTCACTCTATCATATTTATGTGGAGTCTCGTGGGGACAAGTACTGTACAATAAATGTGCCTACAAGCTATTGAGGTTCTACTGTCTGTCTAACCACTGAGATCGTTTCTGAACAATCTTCAGTGGAAGAGGAGAAAAGACCAGCAGCAGTCTCAGAAGGATAACTGGTTCTCATATATGAAAGGAATAAGTAATCCCTTTATTTTGGAAAGGATGAGCAATAATTACTATGAGTAATCTCAGAGCATATCAAGTGAGAGGCAGTGCATATGGCCACCGCATTCCCCCATGATGCCTGCAGCAACTGAGAAAGCACCTGCATTGCGTGTCCGAGGGTTACAGATGCTGGTGGGGTGGGTTGAAACTGTCCCAGGTGCCGTGGTAAAGTTCTGAAATCTGGAGGAATTACTGGCTGTGTCAGAACACTTGAGGAGTGAACTGGAGGGATGCAGTTTGGATCTGGGCTTCTTTCGTAGGACGTGTGTCAGTTGCCATCAGCATGTACTGAAACTGTAGCTTGAATAAAGGCTTTGGAAGCTACTCCGTTCGTGATGTGAACTCCGTAAGACTTCACAGCACCACCGTAGTCGGCATGTTCCGTGTTTGTGGTGGGGGCGGGGAGGGGGAACAATATTCAAATCTTATCAAAAACTCTTTGGACCTAGAAATGCCAGACTGAATTAGCTCCTACATTTGAGGTAGTTTTAGAGCGTCAGAAGAGATGAAATAAAAAGCAAACCTTATTGAACACCTCAGTGACACCCAACATGAAAGAGCAAGGAACAGAAGGGTTATTATTTACATCAGGGGTTTCCAAACTGGGGTTTGTGAACCCCTGGGGGTTCACAAAATGTTACAGGGGGTTCTTGGGAAAAAATTCCCTAATGGCAGACAGAACTGTCCCTAGGGACCTGAGGCAGCATGGGGCCAGCAGCCCGGAGCCCCTGAACTTCCAAGAGCTAAGCAGATCAAAGCAAGCCTATCTATCACACTGAGGAGATTTAAACTTCAAGACTCCTTATAAGAAAAGGAAAGGGAGGTGGATATTTTTTGCTGTTTTTAAAATGAAATAGGCAGCTAGTGTTGTTTTTAAAATTATTATGAAGAACAAGTTTAAGCTTTGTTGTAACGTGCGTTGTTTGCCTGGACTGCTCAAGACCTGAATGCTTGTGTAGGAGGAACTCTTTGAGTTGACTTCTTAAATATCTTCCTGCTGTTTCACATCTGATACTCCTCGATGAAACATAGGAGCCTTGTCTTATAACAGGCTTATTCAAAGTGATACAAGCTAGAAAAGTGAGATCTTGGAAGAGTGTTGCCGTTTTCATAATGTAATAAAAATACTGTAATGATAGATAATAATTAATAATAAATAGTATGTAATAAGCATGTCATAAAAATAAATTGTGTATTTCCAAGATCACTGCTTTTATAATTTATACTCAGGTAAAGGAGAAAATCCCTGGAAATATTCGTTTTTAGGAGGGGGTTCGCGAGACTTGACATTTTCGTGAAAGGGGTTCACAGGTTGTTAAAGTTTGGGAACCACTGATTTAGATCTATCACATTTTCTGGGTACAGAAAAGGAGAGAGCATGCATGACCTACTTGCAGAATTAGGAATTATCAAGCAAGCAGGTTTTAGGAATTCAGGACCAAATCTGAACTCAAAAGCCAAATCTCCACACAGCTCTGCAAAAACCTCTCCTGTCTGGTGACCTCTGCCTAAAATACTGCACGGTCATTTGAATTAAAAATGCTCTTCTCCCCAACTTGACTTCAGATAGCTAAAACCAGGAAAGCTATTGCCCAATCAAGTCAAATGGTTTCTAAGATGCAGGGACTACAGTTTAAGGCCATCTAGAGCCTCCTGCAGACCCACTTGGTGGAGACACTGACTACAGCATCATTCATTCCTCCACAGTATCTCTGCCCTGAACAACAATCAAAGCAGCAGGCCATGCAGGTGTGAAGTCCTGCTGGGATGGGACTAGGACCCAGGTCTCCAGGGTGCCTGACGCTGCCACTCCGCTACCCAGCAGTCATAGCAGGGCTGCATACATTACCGCACAAACACTTTGGAGGTAAACTCTACAGGAGGTACCACCTCCGACGGCTGGACAGACGGCTTCCCTCATGGCCCCTGATTGATCCAGGTGCCCTATTTACGCTCAAGAGGAGCTCCCAGGCAGCGTCTGTGCAATGAGATGGACTCTCATGCTAGCCATAGTGACAGACCTGCCTCTCGGCTCACTCCTGGACTCCTGACCCCGGCTCGGACCCTCAGCTTCTGCCCTTGAACTCTGACTCCAATCTCGACCCCTGGCTCCAGGACTTGGAATCTGACTCCATTTTTCTACCCTGGTTTTGGTAGCGGGGCTCCATCTTCAGCTTTGACCCTGAGCTTTGGCACTTGAACTCTTTCTCTGGCTACAGACCCAGACTTTGCTCCTTGAACCCTGGCTCCATTTCTGCCCCCCTGGCATTGGTACTAGGACCCCGAACTCAGGCTACCGCTCTTACACACCGAGCCTGGTTCTGACCCCCAACCTAGCCCCCGAGACTCTGGCACGGGCTCTGACCACCCTGCTCTGACAGCAGGGAGGTCCATTTTCTTGGCACCCCATGTCATACCAAACAGAAAGGAGATGGTGTAGAAATGTATCGCCCCCTGCTGGGGATAAGAGGAATGACAGATCGCAGTTGCCAACAAACACCACTCAGGCAGCTCAGCGGCTGTCCCAGCCAGTGATCTCTCCTCCACAGCCAGCGGCTCTACCTGGGAGGGATGCTCCATGCACACGCCTGGCCAAGAAAGAAAAGCAGAGCAAACATGCAGAGAACTCCGATTGCATCCCTGCTTAGGCTGCGTGTAGAAATGTGAAGAAATCACTGCATCTGTTGGCATACTGTGACAGATGCCTCTTGGCAGTCACACCATGGATCGAAACACTGACTTCCTGACCTAAAAGCATGAGCTGCAAGATCTTAAGCCAAGACTGTATAGCAAGGGACTCTATCAAGTCATCTCCTCTGCAGATCAGC
The DNA here is from genome assembly GCF_002925995.2 of Terrapene triunguis. Classification (NCBI taxonomy): domain Eukaryota; kingdom Metazoa; phylum Chordata; order Testudines; family Emydidae; genus Terrapene; species Terrapene triunguis. Next base: position 5,642,872 of record NW_020664482.1, on the reverse strand, counting down.
AGAGCAGTGGACCTGTAATGCACACTCACCAGTGGGTTACAACAGCTCCTTGGATTTGTGGGTCAGAATTGACAGTTAATGGTGACACGACATACGGGAAATAATGACTAGAGGAACACCAGTAAACAACTAACTTCTAGGGAAGAAATCTGTGAGAGAAGCAGAGGCTGGACAATACACCTGAGCTGTAAGACATCCATGCCAGGAGATCTGCATGTGTCAGGGAGAAGCAGTCAGGGACTTGGTTAAGAGTTTCCTTACCCTTGATCAAAGACACCTGACTCTAGCTCCCTGAGGGTGAAAGTGTAAAGGCCCGGTCCAGGAGGGTGAAAAGTCTTGATACTTGAAAATCACAAGAGGAGATGCTGAAAATGTGGATGGATTCCCCTGCCCCTTTCAGAACATGCCCCAGGAGTCAAGGAGCAGTCCTCTCTTTTAACATCACCTTTTATCTCCCAATAGGCTTTTCATCTCCCAGTAGAAGCTCTCTTTGCCCTAAAGCTTCACTGCTGATACCGAGGCCCAATACTGAATGTGCAGATTTTTGAGACTTGCAGTGTTGCCAACTCTTGCATGTCTCATGGAATTCTTAAAGCACCAGCTCCTAGAGTCATGTGATTATGTGAGAATCTCAGTCCTAATTTAAAATAAATGAACAAAAAAACAGCAGCTAAAGTTTATAGCCTCATGGTTGTGGAGACAAGCTTGAAAACCTGAATCCAAAAGGCTCAAGAATAAGAAGACAAATAAAAAGAACCTGAAGTTTATTATTTTTAATCCAAACTCATGATTAATGAATGCTTCGGGTAGGCAATACCAAACAGGAAAAAAAGTCCAATCTGTACAAATAAATCCTCTTCTAACTCTCCAACTGCATTTGCACAACAAAAGATGTGCACCAACTTTTGAGACACACAAAGCCATAAGCACTGCAAACCATGTCTTCACAAATATGCATGTGCAATTTTGGAGTGTGCATATTAAGAAACGTGGTTGAGATGGCTTACAAAACTTGGCTTCACTACAAAATTAAACTAAGGAGCAAAACGGGAGAGGAGAGGAAAGAAATGAGATTCTCCTATGTTCCCTTAAATATTTCTGGGAAGGTTTATCTCAAGAGCCCTTTGATGTCAATGGAAGTTTTTCCCACAGACTTACATGGACTTTGGATCAAGCATATGATCAGAAGGATTTCCTTCTGTCATCATCCGCCAACTGCATGGTCCTAAGGGACAGAATCCCTTTTATAACATGGAATCCTCGCTTTTCTAGACAATGTTCCCCTTTCTTCCACAAGACAACAAATGAAAATGCAGGTATCCCCTATGCATTTTGCTACCGCCTCTAAGGACTTCCCCCTCCTTACCACTCTCACAAAGGGAATCCTGTACATATTTGTAAAGTATGTTTTATGTATTTCTCTTTAAAATGTTAAAGTCTGTTTTCCTTTGTTTCAGTTCCCTACACCAAGCTGTGCTCCACGCTGACTGAGGGACAGACTCTAAATGAGTCAGCTGTACTGAACACAGACAGGGAAGTGGTTTCCTTAGCAACAGGAGATGTGTGTGTGTGGGGGGGATTGAATGGCTTTTTCACTGTAAACAGGTTTGTTCTCATTTTAGCAACCTTCCTGCAAAACTGCACAGAGAAGCTACTGACATTTTCAATGGTTTAAGAAAGATTTCTTATTTGGTTAGGTGTTTGCAGTTTTGCTGGGGGGAGGGGGAGTTAATTTTTATTTTTTAATTAATATTTCAAAAACAGCAAATGGTGTGATTTTAAAATAACAAAATCTGAAATGTAGAAATGTGTTCTTACATCTGGCGACGAAGAAAAATGAGAGGTGTTTTAAATCAATAAAGTCCTTATATCAACATATCCACAGTGCTGCAAAGCCCTTCCTGATTATACACCAGAAGTAAATGATGACTCTTATACAGATCAGGAAGGGAAAATGTCAGGAGTGTTACTAGAAATCTAGTTGATGTGATACGCATTCAGGAAAAATCCCCGTTCCAGACCTGGGGGATTGGAGATAAATCACTGGAGATTCCAAAAGAAAATGAAATGCTCCTGCAAGTTTTTTTTATTTTCCTCCTCTTTCTCCTGAAATGCTTTTCAGGGAAGAAAACCACAACTGAAACCCCTTTCTGTGTGCATTGGAATCAGTACCTTCCCATCCATTGGATATCCCTGAGCTATTTAAAAATAGAAAGGGGAAACCCGCCTCAGATCAAAGAGGTTCATTTACAAAGCACTACACGAAGACCGCCACAATTCTCATTCCCATCACGTCCGCAGTAGTCAGATGGCAAGAATCAAACCGTTACTTTGAAAATGTAGGAATGTATTTTCTGCCTGTCACCCACACTGGATAACAGCTACAAGTGCCTTCTGCTGGAGCTAAGTTAAAAATTAATAGCGGCAAATAATGTATTCAGTGAATGTAGCCTTTATTCTTCTCTGTGGGGGAGAGAGTTTTGTGCTCTGAGAATCACGGGTGAAAAAATGCAGAGAGGATCTGGGAAGCTCTGTGCAGGGTTAGCCATGAGAGACACAGCCAACGACAGAAAAGCCTCTGCACCCACTTGGTGCAGAGCAGTGACAAAACACACACCACACCACCTCCAATATTCCAGCCAAGAATGTCACCAAGAAAAGAATGTGAAAACACCGAGAACACCGAGTATATGACATTAGAAATGGAGATGGCAGATCCTCACCTCTTCCCCAGCCCATTTACATCCTGCATAAAGGGGCCAGAGCGGTGAATAGGGGCCCCAAATGTCCCATATTTGGCTCCAGCACAGGCATGGGATGCGGAAGAAGCTGTAAGACAAGCATAGGCGCCGACTCCATGGGTGCTCCAGGGCTGGAGCACTCACAGAAAAAAAAATAGTGGGTACTTGGCACCCACCTAACAGTTGTTCGGAAGGCCCCGCCAATAAGCTCCTCCCCTTCCCTCCCAGCGCCTCCTGCCCGCTGCCAATCAGCTGTTCAGTGGCAGGCAGGAGGCACTAGGGGGAGGAAGGGGAGCGGAGGTGGGAAGAGACAGAGCAAGAGTGGGGAGGAAGGGGGAGGGGCAGAGTGTGGGCAGGAAGAGGCGGGGTGAGGGTGGTGCCTTGGGAGAAGGGGCGGAGTGGGGGCGGGGCCTCAGAGTGGAGCGGAGTTGGAGCGCCTCCAGAGAAAGCTGAAAGTGGGCGCCGGTGCCTCCAAGGGCCTCTTTGCAAGCCTTGGTTTGGAGGCCATGCTGGGCCAGGAGGGGCAGGTCAGAGGAGGGGCCCCAGCATGCAATGCTGCAGAGATACTGCACAGTTCTGTGGGCAAGAGGCCAGCCTGGAGAGGTTGCCGTAACTTAGAAAGGCCCCCGGGGCTAAGTAACTGTGGGGGCCATAGAGCTGCCCTGGGAGGGCAAAAAGGTGGCTCCCTTGCAATCCTAGAGGTGCAGCATAAAATCTTATCCAAAAAGAGTCCAGTGAACAGACAGCACCCAGTCTAAGCCAACCTTGAGCTTTCCATCTGATTCACTGGGGCTTGGATGGCTCACGTAATTGGTAGGGATACATCTCTCTAGCCAGAGTCTTCACAACCATAGTCCATAATACCTGAGCACCTCACAGACACCGAGTAATTTAGCCTCACAAAACAGCTATGAGTTAGGGGAATATTAAAAGCCATGAAATTAATGGGCAGAAGAAATGGAACTATGTTAGCAGTGCTGGTGTCTGCAGTTAAGGTTGGAGGGGCAGTATGAGGGGGCCTGCATTACCTGTGCTGTAGATAACTAAAGGATGGTATTTTTAAGGGCTGACAATCTGGCATCTTCACAAGTACAATAAGAGTGAGTCTCCTCTCTCTTTGCACCCGGGTAAATCAGGAGTAGCTCCACTTACATCAACAGAATCACACGTGTGTAAAGCTGGTGCACATGAGAGGAGAATTGGACCCAACCAAAATCTGGGCCTGATTCTCAGTGACACTGTTTCTAAATTTGGGGCAGTAAGAGATGGTTTTAAGTCATTTTCCCCTGTATTTCCCCTGCTGTGCAGGCAACTAACCAGCCTCTAGTGTAAGTTAGAGCAGCCCCAGGGCTGCTCCCTTACACTCTGCTACCCATGGCCCCCTGTAGATCCAAGAAAGTATAGAATAGCCATAGTGTGGTGCACTCTGACCATGCCCCCTATGACAAAGGCTGGGAGTAGGGCCAGTGTAGAGCCCTTAAGTCAGTCCCTGTTCGGGGCAGGAAGTTATTTCTACCTGCTTTCAGATGCCGCTACACAGCCAGGGCATCACAAAAGAGTCTCATTATACACCGCTACCTCGATATAACATGACCCGATATAACACAAATTCGGATATAAGGCAGTAAAGCAGCGCTCTGGGGGGTGGGGCTGCGCACTCCGGTGGATCAAAGCAAGTTCAATATAACGCGGTTTCACCTATAATGCGGTAAGACTTTTTGGCTCCCGAGGACAGCGTTATATCGAGGTAGAGGTGTAATTGAAAATCAATCCCTCTATATTTATGAAAGTTAGGGTTTGAGTACCCGAATCTCTCTTTGTCTTTACATACAAAGTCTATTAACAATCTTATTTGCAAAACATAAAGATAAAAATAAAAGATGCATTTTCTTGTAAGTTTTCTGCAATGGGTCAATGTCTTCATGGCTTAATACATTTCTGTTAAACAGAATTTCTGGCTATTTACTGCCTGATCAGGCAAAACAAGACAGGGACAATAGGGGAAGTGTCCACACAATGGACAGACGGGCAAGCTTCCCAAGTTGGCGGCTGTTTCAATTATTTGCAATCATTTGGCACATATTTACTTTTGGCTAATTGCATGCCAGGCCTGTTTAAGGGAGCATAATGCCTACCCTGAATCAGATCTTTCTAGAGCATTGCCAAGAAAGAGAAGCTTAAATGCCAAACTTCAGTAACTTGGCGTAAAAACAAAGATGAAGAAGTTACTCACCTTGTGCAGTAACAATGGTTCTTCGAGATGTGTGTCCACCTAGCCAGCACGCACGGGCTAATCCTCAGTTCCTTCTCTACCACAGAGTCACAAGCAAGAACTCCAAAGCAGAGAGGAGATGGGGGGGGGGTAAGGAGCACCCATAGGGACACACATCTCAAAGAACCATCATTACTGCATAAGGTGAGTAACTTCTTCTTCGAGTAGCGTCCCTATAGGTGCTCCACTGTAGGTGACATCCAAGCAGTACCCCTTCTTTGATGTACTATCCTTCGAAGTCGAAGGTTGAGGGGAAGACTCACATCCTCCGGAAGGCTGGGGTCAGAGAGCAGCCTCCATCAAGATGATTTTTTGGCAAAACTCTCTGCCCTTGCGGGATCTTGGCCGGAGTTGCTGGCAGAAGGAACACTTCTACTGGATGTGGCCCTCGCCGACACAGCAGACATACTCACAGTGCTTGTCCATGACCGGGATCGCCTCGCTGCAAGCGCGGCACTTCTTGAAACCCAGAGAGCCGGGCATACCCTTGTCCAGGGGGGTACCCCCACACACACACACTGGGGTTGACAAAAGAACAAAGTCCTTTCTTCGTCTTCGTTTTTTTATTTTATTTTAAGGCACAGCCAAATAAACAGAAGAGGAAAAGGAACAAAAGAGATTTCAAAGGAAGCTAAAATTCAGCAAGTGAAAAAGAGTTAACGATCTGCAAACGGACAGCAAAAGGCTCCGTCTCTAGCCAAGGGTGGTTGAGAAGGAGCTGAGGACAGTTAGCCCCCCCGCGCGGTGCAGCACGAGGAGACAGCACATGCACAGGTCCAATGGACACTGCTACCGAAGTTCTCCCATCAGCAGCGCAGGGATGCAGAAACACATACAGTACCCACAGGGACACTACTCGAAGATTTCTGTTTTCATAGCCTCTCTAATCTCCCTGAGCATTTCACAATCACTGTCAACATCCTGGTCAGGTGGTCGGTAGTATATTCCTACTCCTCTACTCTTATTATTCAGACATGGCATTTCTATCCATAGAGATTCTATGGTACTATAATTCATTTAAGATTTTTACTATATTTGACTCTATTGCTTTTTTTCCACATATAGTGCCACTTCCCCACCAGTGCGACCTACTGTCATTCTTATATATTTTCTACCCCCGAATTACTGTGTGCAATTGATTATCATCATTCCACCAAGTTTCTGTGATGCCTATTATATCAATATCCTCATGTAATACCTGGCACTCAAGTTCACCCTTCTTAAGATTTAGACTTTTTGCATTTGTATACAAACACTTATAACATTTGTCAATATTTAGTTTTCTGCCTTCATGTGATATAATTGAATGAGACTCTTTTTCATTTGACTGTTGCCCTTCAGTTCCTACTGTACTCTATCAATGTCTAGCCTCTTCTCTTTACTAGGATATAGAGCATCCTCTTTAATGAATCCTCCCCTGGGAATGTGTCTGCCTGAACCGTGTGCTCCTCCGCATCTGTTGGCTTTCCCCCAGCCCTTAGTTTAAAAACTCCTCTACGATCTTTTAAATGTGACATGCCAGCAATCTGGTTCTGTTTTGGTTTAGGTGAAGACCATCCTTTCTGGACAGGCTCCTCCTTTCCCAAAAGGTTCCCCAGTTTCTAATGAACCTAAATCCCTTCTCCCAGCACCATCATCTCATCCATGCACTGAGACCCCGCAGTTCTGCCTATTTAACTGGCCCTGTGCATGGAACTGGAAGCATTTCAGAGAATGCGACCATGGAGGTCCTGGACTTTAATCACTTACCTAGCAGCCTAAATTTGGCCTGCAGGACTTCTCTCCTATCCTTCCCTACGTCACTGTCACATGTACCACAAACGCTGGCTCCTCCCCAGCACTGCACATAAGCCTGTCTAAATGTCTCAAGAGATCCGCGACCTTGGCAACCAGCAGGCATTTCACAATGCAGTTCTCCCAGTCATCACAAACCGAGCTATCTGTATTTCTAATGATCGAATCTCCCATTGCTGTTGCCTGTCTCTTCCAAATAACTGGAGTTCCCTTCCCCGGAGAGGTAGCCTCAGTATGAGAGAATACTATGACATCATCTGGAGGGAGGGTCCCAACTATGGGATCGTTTCCTTCTGCTCCACTCTGATGTTCTCCTTTCCTGACATTTTCATCCTCCTCAACAGCTCACAGGCTGTCAGACTGGGGGTAGGACCACTGTACTGTGCCCCAAAAAGTCTCATCTGTGTACCTCTCTGCCTCCTTTAGCTCCTCCAGCTCAGGCACTCTGGTCTCCAGAACCCGTACGCGACCTCTGAGGACTATGAGCACCTTGCACCAAATACACATGTGCCACCTGCCCACAAGGCAGGTAATCACAGTGCAATAGACTGGATAGCCCCTACTCTGCTGCTGGACTTTTGCCTGTATTCTTTTTCTTCTTACCAGGTTTGTTTGTTCTTTGTGGTTTTTTTGTTTTGTTCTGTTTTTGGTAAAAAAAAGTGTTTGCCATTAATGTCTTACAATGTGTAAATTGATCATTGGCCCTGAAATATAATTATTGGGGATAATAATAAACAGTTCATCATGAAGCTAAAATATGCTGGCCTGAGCTTTTTTAGTTTTTTTCAAACAAGCTAGTAGAGCCAGAAGAAGTGTTCAGTGAACTGTTCATTTCTCAAATGGAGCTCCTTTTTGTGCTCCCAACTCATCTACAAAGCGACTTCACTGTTTATAAACATCTTCATTACTAGAAATTCCTCAATGGTTTACGTGAACATATTGCAGTCCATGGACATGGCTGCAAGTTATTCACTGCAACTCTTGCTTTAAGTATTTGCTGCAGTAAGTGAGTTGCTGTATGCACAGCGTGAGTGGTCACCTACTCACATGCTATCATTTCTGCTCCCTAACTGGGTGACCAAAACCCATGAAGAACTTCCAAGACTTCCACACAAACACTTCTCACCCAAGTATATATGCACATGAGTATTTCCCATACTTTCCCCATACTTCAGATGGTGCAAACGCCCAGCTTATATATCTACATACTAGTTTTAAAGGCAAGATTCTGCCCACAGTTTGCAGTAAAGAGGAGGTGCACTCAGTCTGGCCGTAAGTGGCTGTTTCCAACTTTCATTTTTTGTTTTTTCCCCAATTTCTTCCTCGTTTTCTTTTTGTGGCTTCGGGGGAGGGGGGGAGCAAGGGCGGGGCCGCAGGGCAGAGTGTGGGCGGCATCACGGCCTGGGTTTGGGGAGGCTTCACCTCCCCTGGCCTATTGTACTTGCTGCTCATGACCTGTGGTTTTATTCTGACATCTCTGTCATCTTTTAAAGCCAGGCTGCAGATTTAAGTTCACGCCTGATCCAAATGTTGTGGTTAATTAGTGAGTTGGCTAATCCATTGGAAGCAGACGTACTTTAACATGTGTGAGTAGATACTGAGCGTTTCAATCCCATCTCTCACTCATTTGAACTCTCACTGATATTTACAAGAATTAATGTTTTATGCATTTTAATTACACTGCTTCAGTCCTGAGTATCCCAGGTATTTTCAGTTCATCAGATAGATGATAGTTAGCTCATCTGTACACACCGAATGGCTTCTCTTGCAGGTCACACTGACGTTAACTTGCTTTGATTTTAACTAACTCAGCTAGTCCCTGATTCGATGAGATGATCTTTGCAGTTCGATCTAGGGGCTTATGCCACACCCATCACTCTGCCATTGAACACCTGTCCTGAAACCCAAGCAGTGATGAGATTCAGCATCTTTATGTCTGATTCCAGGACAGAAAACTAATATCTGCAAAACTGACAAATTTCACAGCATTCACTCTAACATAGCCCCGGTTTCATTTAATGCCACTGCAGTGATATTAAAGATAACAGAGTCTAATGTTATTTATGGGCCAGAATCTCATTACAAAGAAAGGAATGGGATCAGACTGGGTGACATATAAGTCTCATGCCCCCTATGTATTAATAACATTAATTCTTATCTACAATAATTTGAGGACTTTGTTTACATTTTGCCAGAAGTCCCCTCCTGCATTAAAAACCACAGGAAAGGGGCTCGGTGGGAAGAAATATCTGGGATATAGTTACCCACAATCTAGGTGTAGGTCCTGGTCTCTGGCACCCAAACCGCAGCTCCTTGGAAGCATGGGCAGTCTCGGACTCCCAGGGGAGAAGTTAAAGAGCCCTTCTGTCAAACATCCGATCTCTGTTTCACAATACCTTACAGGGAAAGCTTGTGAGCTGACGGCTGCCCCCCTGGTAGGCTCAGGATGAAAAACAAAGTTGTATGTAATGTGATTCACCTGTGCGCCCCATTGGCAAATGAGGTTAGTCCAGGAGAGGGAAAAAGCATTTCACATTTATTTCTTGATTCCTATCTCGGCTGGAATGAGAGGGCAGTTTTGACACTAATAAGGAGACAGGCATTGACAGGTTATCTCCCTGACAAGACAGTTCTTCCAAAATTCTCACAGCTATAGAAATAATCCTATTAGTCCTTCTTCCCTCCTAGCAAATTCTTGTTCTTGTTTGAGTGGTTTTATTTTCAGAAGGTTTTTATTAGTTTACACATTTGGAACATTTAAGTGTCTAAGAGACCATTTGTTTCCATACTTGCATTTTTTTAAAAAATAAGGTGTATGACAATCTTTGACTTTAATTTGGTTTTCTCTGGGAAATAAGACAGACAATCCAGTTAATTAAATACGAGTTTGGAGTTTGATTGGTTGGTATATTCTTAGAAGTAACTGACATGGATTTGTAATTACAACATTCATAAAGAGCTTTATAAAGGATTGTTAGGTCACCCAATCGATTGTTGAAAGCATTTGAAGAGGTCTTAGGATAGGAGTTTTTTTTTTCTCTTTGTTTCATTTATATTAGTACCTCAAAATGTTTCACATTTTCATGCCATCGGCTGTCAGATTTTAGCTATCACTGTAGGTAGCAGCAATCATTAATTATTGTATTTTGAAATATGTTCTTCACACAGATAAAACACATTTTTTAAAATAGGGCAAATGGGGCATCAGACAGTAGAGCTAGAGAAGCAGGAAAATGGTAGTAGAAACCACATTCTATCACATTTCATTACATGATATTCCACACAAAAAATGTGGTATTCTGGCAACTTTTCATGTAGTAGTCATACCGGCTCTGTTCCTTGTATCAGACTCAGCTATGCACAGTGCCAGACCTGCACAGAGGGGTCATCGAAATGCTCCCTTTCTGCAACTGATGCTCTCTGTGTAGGCAGAGGTTAGGCAGGGATAACAGAGTGGGCTACTCCTGGTCTACACCACTCAGGTATTCCCCTTCATTGGGGGCATCCACCTCTGATATCTTTAGACCCCTCTTGTGCTCTCATCTGATGCAACAGAGGTGCATTAGGAATGAAGATCTAATCCATAACGTTTTACCCAGCCCTGTCACGTGGTATGTTCAGGAGCCTCCTGCATCTACTACGCTCTGCACAGCTTAGATTCAAACAGCCCTTGCCACTACAAAGGAAATTCTTGACGGCTAATGGGTCAGATCTTCAGCTAGCGTACATCACCAGTGCGCCACTGATTATTATGTTACCTTTTAATTAAATGAATGGAACTGTGATGCTTTACCAGCCTGAGGATCTCACCCAACGTGTTTGAACTCAAAAACTGTTCAGACATTTCCCCAAAACCTCAGATCTCAAATGTTACACCAATGAAGAAGTACACATGAATTGGTAGAAAGATGCATGTTAACTGTATAGAAAGTGTGCCAACAAGCTGTAATTAAAAATGCCAGAAAATCCCAATTGACTGAAATAAAAATGTTATCAGATTAGAAATATGTACTTTATTTGTTGTTTAAAAATAATAATACGTCTGGCATATAATCACTTTTTCACTGCACTGATACCAATCACGTGGTTAGTGCACATAGCTAGGAAATCAGTGGAGTTTATCATTAGGTATCAACAGAGGAAAACTAAGGACAGTATGCAGTAACTCTGCAAATACAGTATTCTGATTTAAGTGTAATTTATGTCTGCTCATTTAGACTGCAGTTATTCCAAATACCAGATGGTTTTTAACTTCTTTAGTCCTACATAAAAATGGTGATTAGTGCACATTATATTTGTTTTGTGACTGTAAAGGAAATGTAATCCAGCTGAAGTAAAACCCTTATGGCAAGGCAACAGGAATTCTCTGCCTACACATTACCACTAGGGAGTGAAAGAAAGATCTGTTTTGTTGTTCCAACATTCTAGTTTATTGCTGAAATTTATTATGCTACCTTTCATAAATGAGAGGTAAAGGTGCGGCAAAAATCAATGGTAATAAGAACTAAACTACATTAATATTGAACAGGAGCAGAGGGTATTCTGCCTTTGATTAAGTCATTACTAAATGGAATATGAAATATTATTTTCTTACATTGTTCATAAACAATACTGTATGTGGAAATATGTGGACAATGAAATTCTGGCTTCTTCAACAAAGAAGCCAATAAATCACCCACTCACCACCTGGCTTTTTTTTTAAATTCATAATTAAGACAGCTAAGTAATTACTGACGGTGTTTCAGGACTTTGTTAGTGAAACATTTAGATTGTCCTAACTACACTGTTGCAGTTGCAGCTAGATGCAACCTCGCTGCCACAGTTCAGGAAGGCAGATTACCTACACCAACGAAAAACCCCTTCCGTCGATATAGGAAGTGTCTACACTACGGCGCTACAATGGCACAGCTGCATCTCTGCTGCTGTCGTGTAGATAAGCCCATATACTGAGTAGCAAGTTAATATCTTCAACCTAGGAGAGATTCCTATTCCTTCTACAGTACATTTTTTAGGGGTTACAAAATTAGATGCAACAAAAACATGTCTGAAAAGGTCCTATTAGCTCTATAAAGGGCACTTCTAAAAAATCTTCCCCTTGGAACACAAGTCCTTTTGACTTTAGTTGCTTTTGAAAAATCACCTTCAACGTGGGTCCAAGTCCGAACTCATCGTCACACCTCCGATGCCTTCACCACTATTATTCCTCTTGGGGAATGAACAGACCACGCCAAAGCAGAGAGTCTGATCAAATTACAAAAAGCACCTTTAAGAAACAAGACATGGAGATTCAAATGTATATGCCCCCCTCTATAATTCAATAGTATTAAGGATGGGAGCACGGTAGGATAAAAAGGGGGATGTGAAAGCCCTTGTCCCTCATTACTAGGACAACACATGGAGCATTTCTGTTTTAATTAAGGTTCCAGCTCAAGCAAAGTATTTAAACCCATGCTTAAATGTAAGAACCTGCTTAAGTCCCAGTGAAGTCAGTTGAGCTTAAGCATGCCTCTAACACCAAGCATATGCTTATGTGCTGTGTGTAGTAAGGCTGGATTGTTTAAGGGTATAAGACCCAAGCCTGCAAGTGACCCCCTGCAGGCAGACCTTTGCAATGAAGTCAACGGGCCTTACGGGTGCAGGGGTTTCCTGTTGCCGTTAGATAAAGGCTTGTGTCAGATTCTTCATGTTCTAGTCCTGTGCCTTGCTGGATCTAGCCAACCTTTGATGCACATGTGTACTAACCAATAATTAAGATTATGCATGTGTTTAGAATTAATAGATCAATAAATTACAGAAATCATACACTGGCCCAGTGCTAGCCTTTTGGTGCCAAAGAGTATCTTTGTGTTGGCAGAGCTTTCCTCTTGTAATTAAACTGAGTCCATTCTTGAACGTGTTCTGTGTGGGAGTGAACCGCTGAACCACAGATCATCAGCGTGAGCTGTCGCATTTGAGATAGATCAGTAATACGGTTTGAGAAACAGCTGCACTGATGAGGCATTGCTGAAGGAGCTCCCTTCACTATTCCATGAAGAAAATCAGCCAAGCACACCGTATTAAAAGCTAGTTTCCTGATAACCTGGTAGGAATGTGGACGCTAAATCAGCATTTACATTTCCAGCTGGGGTATTCAAATCCAGAATCAACGAGGCTGCTGAAGACCTGCCAGTGGAGCCAGTGGACTGAAAGGGAGATTCCAATCCTCTGTTGCGGCACAGCAACTTATGCAGGCAGTCGTACTGATATACAAATACTACTAATTCACGCCAGGCCTGGTCCCTGCACTCTGCCTGAGCGAAAGGTTGGGTGCAGAGAAATTGTTCAAGTCATCCTGGAATCTTCCGGCATATCCTCGGGCTATGGGCTGCATTAGCATACACGGTCCATTAAGCAGCTTCTGGTCATGGCTGAAGGCCTGTGGACCCAGTTACTCATTTACTCCTGGACCACAATCCTGCCCCTTTCCTGTTATGCCCAGGGCTGCAGCAAACCTGTGTGTGTGATGCAGAGAAGGTGCAAAAGCCCCCTGTCCCTCACCAGTGACAAAACAGCACAGGCCTTCTTTATCCTTAGCTTGTAAATTATGGACCTGCTCCTCTCTGACCTGCTCCATCCCCGTTGAACTGACAAAGCAGCAACAGGGCCAAAATGTCTGTCTCCTTTGCTGAGGATATCCCCACATGCGGGAGTCCCCACCAGACACGGACCTGGCACCTAGACACCCACTCCCCATTCAAGCAGAGGGATGTGTCAGGGTGTGGACGGAGCATACTGAGCACTGATAATCTCTCTCAGGGGCACCACTGGAGTTTAGTTCAGCTGCTCTAAGCTACTCTGAGGGTAGGGCTAGAGCAGAACCAGCCAGAGAATCAGGGAGCTGTAACCAATGATGCTCCTCCCTGGTCTGTGTGAGCCAAGCTCTGTCACAGCAGAGAATACAGGCCTAGGTAAACTGTCTGTACTTCATGGATTCTGCTGTAAACTCTGCGATTTTAGTCCATATGCTTTACTGCGGCATGAGTTCAGAAGGGGTTGGGTTATTTGCAGCTTTTCTTCAGTTAAGGGGCAAAATCAAGTGACTGTAATTTATACTTTGAGAGGAGGAACATATAATATGCAGCTTCTTTTGGGGGCAAGGTACAGGACAATCCTTTAAGTGCGACTGGAGTGTAAGTACTGTACTTACATGTACTTTTTCACTCTAAAATGTATGGTTAACTGGTTTGGAAATAAAAATATCAAAGAGAGAATTTGGCAACAAACCCAGAAGCTTCAAACAGCTACTTTAATAAAAACACAGTTGAAAATTTGCTGTGTATTATTAAGTAGAGAGCGCAAACGATAGCTAAAGTGTTGTAGCGGTCACTGATGGACTGAAAGCTATTGAATAAGCCACAAATCCGATGCTGGTTTTACTGTACGTTGTTCAAACTGCCACTGTTTCACATACCGCAGCATGGAAATCATGCACTTTCTGCAGCAGGTTTACAAAATATGGGTGTGATCCAAACGCCAATGAAGTAAATGGAAAGGGCTTTGGACCAGGCCCTATGAGCAGTCAAACCTCAATCACAAAAAGTCTTTTTCTTTTTTTTACTTCCTAGTAGCCATTTTCCTCCCTCATCATTTGATGATCCCTTAATAAGGCTACTTGGACTGCAGCCAGACGTGGATTCTCAGTCTCAACTGCTGTATCCCGTTTAAAATCTCCAAGTGTTAATGCCAGACAATCAGGAGGTGTCAAAATTGTGTGTCCAATTATAACTCCATAACAATCATGGAAAGGAACTGGCAGATGGCTATCATATGCTTAAAATAAAGTAAAAAAAAAAAACCATTTGTTTTCCCCATCAAATTAAATATTTTCCTGTTTGATTTCATATTTTAAGAAGAATTTAGGAAAACCTGCCTGTGATGCAGAAACATTCTGTCTTACATTGGCACTGTATGCCTTACAGCTCTTCTTTGGGGGTGGCTCTAAGATGTCCCAGATGCCAAGATGTTTTTTAGCAGCATCTGGCTTTTTGGCACACTATCTCGGCAGTTGGGTTGCCAGCTTCAATGTCGCCAGAGGGTAGTTCTATATTTCAAGTGTGTGGCTGGGATTGCCTTCACCTTCTACATGACATTTCTTTTTGATTTACCTTTCTGTGAGAGCGACATTATTTCCTCTTTGGTGTCACGGCTCATGCAGTTTCAGCATGTTGAATCCACAAGGGGATCTTAAAATCAAATCACAGGGGACATCCCCGTATGATTAGAAGTAAAATTGTTGGATCATTCTAAACTAGGGTCATCTGTGGGTCATGAACTGCTCTTCCCGCCCTATCACCCTTGTGAGAGCAACATGATGTCACAGATATTCCAGGGGAAAAAACAAAATTTGACTTTTTTTTAGTTAAAAAAAAAAAAACACAAAGCACATTGTTCCAGAAAAATGTTCCCGTTTTCCAACCAACTCAGATTTTTTGATGCACCGTCACTTGTAAATGGAAATGTATGTTCTCGTTTGATTTATAAATGAACCATATATGCACATCAGAAATCTGCTCCCTCTGATCAATCACAGCATGGTCTGGTGCAGCGCTTTCAAAACTGCGAGCCAGGGCTTTCTTGGGGAGACACAATGGTTCATGGGGGAGCTCTGAGTGTTGGGAGGGGGGGGGGGTTGAATAGATATGGCTGCTTTTGTTTATTTCTAATTAAGATACTATTAAACTAGGCTTAAAATCACCTGTGTCTTACATACATGTCTGTGTCTTATGCTGCTGCTGGGCGTGGGAGCCTCTCTGAGCCCTCCTCTCCTGCAAAGGGGCTTCAGCAGAGACGCTCCCTGCTGGGGGAAGCATTCAGCAGGAAGTCTCTGACTGAAAGACCCCTGCTGGAGCAGGCGGCCAAGCAACGCTTCCAGAACCAGTAGCACCAGCACTGAAGTTGCACATAGGGCAAGGGGGCTGAGGGAGAGACCTGTGCACGTTATGTTTATCACAGAAGGATTTTTACCAAGTGCCAAGACTGCATGTAGCAAACATTTTGCTGAAGATGTTTAGATTTGACTCCCGCTCTTGGGTAACTGTGTGCTCCATTCCAGCCTTAAGTATCTCAGCTCAAGGAAATCTCTTAGAATGATCAAGTGAACAAAGGGTGAAGACCAAGTTTTCAAAGCTAACAAAGCAGGAATTCTGGATTTCTGTTAAAGGGGAGTACGAAGAACTCAGTGATGAAGCTATGAAAGTGCTGCTTCCATTTACTTCTAGTCTGGGTTTTCAGTGAAAGCTAAACAGAGAAATTATTTAAACATGGAAAACAAGCTACGTCTGATGCTACAAGAGATTCAATCAAACGTGTTATTTACTACATGGCTCAAAACAGGCCAAGTCTTCTCACTAAAATCTTAGTCTGTGTCTGAACACACACACACACACACACAAATTCCATATTTTCAAATCATAGTTTTAAAACCCAGATTAGATCGAATTATATAATTAAACAAATTGTTTGTTGTTGAATAAAGTCACAAAACCATCCGATCTCTAGCGTCCCTAGTGAATCTAGTGTCCGGAGTTAGTTAATAAAAATGGTATTTGGTTGTGGAGAGCCACTAACTTCTAAGATATCTGTAAGGGAGCCTCAGTACTAAACAGTTTGGGAACTATGGATCTAGTGGGCAGTGTATTGGACTGGTTGTCAGTTGACCAGAGGGCAAGTCACTTCACTTCTGTTTCCTTTCCTGACCATTGTCTGGTTTGTCTAATTAGATTCCAGCCTTCTCAGTGCAGGGACAGTCTCTTATGATGTATTTGTACAATGCCTAGTACAATGGGGTACCGATCTCAGAAATCTAAGTGCTACTATATTACTACTAATGATCATCCCATTTATTTTTCTTAAATGTCATGGGATATCTACAACCCACTTTCTGGATAAATGTGTATCAAGATTATTATTTACAGTAGCACATACTATGTGCTAGTTTCTTTCCTGCTTTAAGGAGATCACAGTCTGAGAACAGACAAGACGATACAAGGTAACAGAAGAAAGGGAATGTGTGAACAAGAATAGGCAAATTATATACAAGTCAACTTGTTTCACTGTAAGCAGTCCGTTAATGAAAAACACAATACAGTATTACAAATCAACACAGTACTCTGCACAGTACATATGTCCTTTCTAATATTTCCATTTTGAAAAACATCTATGTATAGCTTTCACAGCCCGAAGCACTGTAAGAAACTGTGTGCTGCTAACATATCTCTCAGGCATAGGCTATATGGTTCAAAGAAGTTGTCAACAAAGTTGACCTATTAAGCGAACACATATTGAATGATTTTAGGAAGTGCCTAGTTAGATGAATGTCCTTACAATAAACTACTTCATCATTTTACCTTTCATACGTCTATTAAATTGGCACTGTAGTCCAAACAGAAACCATTTTGCTATACTTCAGAGTTATCTGGTTTTAATGAGTCTCTGGAGGTACAGCAATGGATTTTGCTGCCAATTACCATTCAGCTGAACACTGCCATGGAAACATTGAACTAGAGGAGTTTGGTGTGCCTGCTTATAAACTGCTATGCTGCAAAGTTAGTTTACAGGCAACATGGGCAGAATACACCAAATGGCAACTTATACGAGGAAAGTAAAACCAGAGGCTAGTTCCTCATCAGTGCTGATTTTCACAGTCAACTTGAACTGAATATTTTAGTCCTTATTTGGAGTTATAGTCATTTTATAGTTCTGCCAAGAGTTAAATAATGAATACGGGAAGATTATGGTACCCTTATTCATCCTGAGTAGTATTAGATGCCCATTACAGTCAACGGGACTATTAATAGAGTAAGTTACTATCAAAGGGAGCAAAGGTATCAACCTGGCCCTAAGTCATTTCCATTCTTCTTTCATCGCAATATTAATTTCCACTTTCAGTAGAAATTCTCAGACTCTCTCTCAAAGGGTACATCTGCACCGCAGTCAGGAAGTGCGGTTGCAGCACATGTAGACCTCTCCCAGCTAGCTGTGATCTAACTAAATCAAAGCTAGCTCAAGTAACAACAGTAGTGAAGCCGCGGCAGGATGGGTAGCTCCTTGAGCATGCACCCAGGGTCCTGGGCAGGTGGGGCTCGCCTGTGCCACCACCCATCCTGACGCAGCTTCACTGCTACTGTTACCTGAGATAGATAGATAAAAGCTAGGTCAAGCAAGTCTACACGTGCTGCAATAACACCTCCTGACTGCAGTGGAGACCTACCCTAACTTTGTATCCCTGGTTTTTCACATACAGAAACAATGGAAGTTTGATGTATTGGAGCACTTCCTCTGAAGGAACCTCTGGTGTTTGAGGCAGAGGGCTGGGAGCTGGGAATTATGGGGCCTACTGAATTCTACAGGACTTTTCCATCACTAGTCATTTGTATTGCAGTTGTGCAGAGAGGCCCCAACCCACAGATCAGGGATTCACTGTGCTAGGCCTTGTACATATTTATAGTAAGACAGTGTCTGTGTCCCAAAAAGGTTACAGACCGAATAGATGAGACCAAGGACTATTCTCCCCATTTTACAGATTGGGAAGTAAGGCCCAGCGATTAAGTGATTTGCCCAAAGTCAAACAGGGAGTAGAGCAGAGCCTAGAAGTAAATCCAGGTCTCCTAAATCTCAGTCCAGTGTCATGGAGTGTCAGAGTTTTAAACAGAAGGGACCATCACATCATCTAGTCTGACCTCCTGTATGTCAGGGGTCACCAACACCATCCGGCACCCACACACTAAACCCAACCATCAGACCAATGTATCAAAGCCCACAGGAGACTAGACTATATGATGCCACAGGCACAGAATAGGAGGGACCGAGGTGTAACAGTGCCCGAGGCCCCTGCAATGGCAAGGAAATGATTAAGTGAGATCTACCCTGATAATCCTGCCAAGTGACCTGCACCCACAGACTGCAGAGGAAGACCAAAAAAAACAAGGCCAATCTGACCTGGGGAAAATTCCTTCCTTCCTGACCCCACACATGGCCATCAGTTAGACCCTGAGCAACGCCTGGGCCACACAACCACCTTCCTTTCCCATAAGTGTTTGAGGAAGCAGGAGTCTGGGGCTGGGGGGTTTCATTGCGATAAGGGGGCTGGGAGAGAGGCAGTGGCAGACAGGCTGTCGTTGGCACCTCAGTGCAGATCAATGGGAACTAGAGTAAGGCCCTAATTTGCAAATGAGCCTCACTCTCATTTAGGAGCTTACCAAAATAAGAGGCTAAGTTTTCAAGAGTCCAGTGCACACTGGCCGCTGACCTTTACAGAAAATTTGTCGCCGAGTCTCTCTATTGAGGGAAACATCCCGAAGACTGATCTGGAGCACAGGTCTTTAAACTAAACAAGGGAAGCCTCTGACACAGGAACCAGAATAGGATATTAACATTTTTATGCTGAATACGCAGGCAGGTAATTAACAAACCTAGAGCAGCTGAGATTCCACAGCCATTCAGCAGTTTGAACACCGTATTAGGCTCCTTCAAAAAAAAAATCATTTCTATAGGAAACCCCCCTGATTTATAGCTACAGTGTCTGATGAAAGGGGCAGAGGAGAAGGGAGAGAAAAGCAGTATTTCTTTGAAGCGCATTCAGTCATTCAGAGATCACCCTCTAGTTACACACAGGGAGGGGTTTCTTTCTTTCACCCTATGAAGACTGACTCAGGAATGAACTTTTAAGGAGCCACTAAAAAAAAAAAAAAAAGTCACTAGACTGAAGTTAACTTTGTCCACTCTAGACAATACATTCAGCTCTCAACCCAGCTAGGAGACCTGGAGGAAAGCGTAGAAGTCATGGATTGCTGCACCAACAACCTGGTGGCAAGGAGTCATGGACCACTGCATATACAATACCAAGGCAAGGGGTGAGATCCTCAGCTCACCCACCCTAACCCCTTTGTACCTTGTAAAGGAGCTGAGCTCTATAAAGGGGCAGTAAAAGCACCAAAACAGGTCAGGGAACAAGTCCTCTGGCACAGGTATTGTGGAAGATGGTTATAAGGCTGCCCCCAATCACCCTTTCACATACCCTGGGGTAGGGGGTAGTGTTGGGACAGGGTCAGAAAACTCAGAGCTGTGGAGATTCCAGGCACTGGTATGGAGGCTGCTATAAAACAGGCTCCTGGGGGCTGTCTAAGGGAGGCCAGTGACCTCCCCAGCCCCTGTAACAATCCAGGATTGGAAGGGTACAAAGGTGGCTTGATGCTGGAGCTGTAAACTTACACGAGGAGTTTACAGCCTCAGAAGACTGTTAGCCAGCGAAGTCTCTTGTTGCCAGTCCCCTAGTGGATTGTTTTGCTCCGGTGAAATATAAAGTTAATTATTAAACAAGATTTAAAATGACTGAATATTGGGCATGTTCCTCGAGAAAAAAAAACCACTTCATTTATACTAGGGTAAACTGATCCCACTTGAATGAGAACTCACCCCCACGGAGGGTGGAATGCAGGCTACTAACCGTATCTAAACCGAATCAAGGGCCAAATTCTGCAGGTCTTGTGATTTGGCAAAACTCCCACTGACACCTCTAGGAGTGAGCATTAAATCAATGGAGAATTTTTATACCAAAGGCAGGATTCACAATAACTGGTGATGTTTGCACATGACAATGCATAAACACATTTGCACTAGGACTTTTTCTCTCTTTATAAAGACCCCATTTCAGCAAAGCACTTATGCAGGTGTTTAACTTAAAGATATGGGACAAGAAAATAACAATACAGTAATTAAGTGAAGGCCTACAGTGAAAGTCTCTAACAAGAAATTAAAGGCAAAAGACAAAATTATCTGAATATTTTCCCAGCTGACTATACCATTAAATAACCCTGTGCATTAGATATAATTATCTGCTGACCTTTCTGGACATCGATGGAAATGGAAAGTGATTGTGATAATCAGCTAAAAGCCTTTAGTTGGATTTTGGTAGTTTAGAGGAGGAAGAATATTAATATTGTGCACCTTTAGAAGAACTTCAGAGAGCTCTCTCACCAGGGAAAGGAGCAAAATAAAAAAAGAAAGTAATCTGTGACACATTTGAGATTAAAATATCTATTCTCCTCTAAAATGCTTGGATAGCAGGCTAGAATACGGAAGCCTAATGTGAACTATACCAGATCTATTTTTTATATTAAAGGTTATGATATCAAAGTTATGATGTCCAGATTCTAGAGAACTGAAATTGACTGAACCGGACACCGAAAATTCAAGAACTTGTTATTTATACAGTGGAACAAGCACACATTTGAGGTTGAAGTAAAGCATTATTTCCTAGTCCACATGATAAGGTAATCAATATTATTTCATCCATATCAAACACTTACTTCCATTAAAATAGTGAGATCAGTAAGTACCCTGATGAACACTGTTAATTTCAGTCACGCAGAATAATTCATTTAAAGAATTACATTAAAATAAAAGGAACACTCAGATTTGGTTGGCTGCTGTCCATTGAGGAGCTCTGGCAAAATTCATTGACACTCAATCACCTGTCATTAACCATCTCAATTACCCTGTTTCCCCGAAAGTAAGACATCCCCCGAAAATAAGACCTACTTCCAGTTTTGCCTCTCGCTGTAATATAAGGCATCCCCCCGAAAATAAGACCTCCCCGATAATAAGGCCACCCCGGAATATAAGGCCCCGAAGCTCCAGGAAAAATAAGACCTCCCCTGAAAATAAGACCTAGCGCATCTTTGGGAGCAAAAATTAATATAAGACACTGTCTTATTTTCGGGGAAACAGGGTAGCTGATTTGTGAGAACAATTACAGTATGACTACTAAAATCAATTACCACATTTCTGAGCAGACAGACCGACTGTATTATCTTGTCTCGTTTTTTGTGCATTTATAAACCAGTTTAGGTTAGTGTTGGAAAATCACACAAGTTAGAAGCTGTAAGTAAGAACCTAGTTAGAATTTAAAAATCGAATACATCAGCTAGCCCGTCTCCCTACCAGTGCAAGACCAATCCTTACAATATGTTTTCAAGCATTTTGTAAATCACAATAAAATTAAGTTAATTCAGACTAAAGTCATTTATCTCATATGAGGTGGAACAGGATCACAATAAAGATCCTGAAAACAATATGAGTGAAACAGATTCTACTTAGACAAAACTGAGCAAGAAAGAGGGTTGAGCTTTGGCAGTGGACAAAGTATAAGAAGGGCCCTACCAAATTCACAGCCACGAAAAATGTGTCACAAACTATGAAATCAGACCTTCCCCTGTGAAATCTAGCTATTGGGAGGGAGGGGCAGGGCTGGGGGTGCCCCAGCCAGGGACTCCGACCGTGCCCCGGGCTCCAGCTGCTAGTCCTGGCCGGTCTTGGGAGGGATGGGACGACTTCTTCCCCTACATGGCCGCTCTCAGGGGCAGATCAGACCCACCTCCGGGTACCTCCACTGGCTGCAAGAAGATCCGGGGCTGCTGTCTTCAGAGCCCAGCTCTGAAGGCAGCACAGAAGTGAGGGTGGCAATCCTGCCACCTCCCTACAGCAGCTTTGCGACCCCCCCCCCCACCCATATACCCATTTTGGATCAGGACCTCAAAGGAAACCACAGGGTGAAATTTCAGATGTAAACATCTGAAAACATGAAATTGACTCATTTTCAAATCCTACGGCTGTGAAATTGATGAAAATGGACGTGAATTTGGTAGGATCTAAGTATAAGCAACTACATTGGCACCCTATAGCTATTCACATTCTGTAAGAGAGACAATGGTTCCAAAAAGTTCAATAAATTACAACTTGGGTGAAAAAATAATGAACTGTTTCCTTCACAGGGATATCAAGTAAGGAGTACAACCTTGAGTACTCACTAATGTAGGCAGAATTTCTATGCCAATTTAAACACTTCACTATAAATTAAATCTTTAGACATTTTCCCCCAAAGGAAGAACACCTCTTATAGTCGTGGCTAGAATACATTCAGAATCATCATCATAGGAATAAATCTGCTCAGGGTGGATTCACGGATTTATGTTCCATACTCCAATGCCCTGGAAATGGCGTTTTTGCTTTTGCAATGCAGCAACTTCAGGACACATTGCATTACAATGTTGTATCCTGATGGCGTGCTACACTCATTGCCACATGAATGCAGGCTCCACACTCCCCAAACCATCCCTGCCACCAACATTCCCAGAGAACAAGAAATCTGTTTAGAACAAAAGTAGACACCAGACAGATCAATAATTCAACCACATGTGTAGTCTTCCAACGTACATCTATTATAGATGTTCAAAAGCCTACCTGTACTAGGTAGTGTTTTCTTCTCTCTTAGCCCCGAAGTGAATTGTAATAACAACTGCATGTGATATCAATACCTTAATTTCTTTTTAGCTATTCGTTACATAGGAAGTCATGTTTCTTTGAAACTCCAATTCGCTACATTAAACCATATTATAATAATAATGCCAGCCAGACAGCTGGAGTGTGAGGCTCACAGCTGGCAACTGGGGAGTCGTCGCAGCTTTGCTTAAAGCTAAGCATTTTGCAAATACAAATGAAGTCCAAATATATAATCACAAATGGAATGCTTCCTGGACAAGGTGTCCTAATTTCTAGTTGTTGAAAGCTGTGGTATGTGGGGAAAGCATAAAGATAACTCCAGACACAAACATTCATCTACAACCAAATAAATTCATGAATCAAGTGTAATTTTGTATCGGGGGCTGTATCATGCACTTACAATTTCCAGGAAATTACAGTTTACAGTGGAGTCTATTTAAAGAGGGATTACCAAGTTTTCAGGCTACATTTGACCTTAGTTTTTCAAATATTTGTTTGCTAACTCATGGGGGGATAGCTCAGTGGTTTGAGCATTGGCCTGCTAAACCCAGGGTTGTGAGTTCAATCTTTGAGGGGGCCACTTAGGGATCTGGGGCAAAATCAGTACTTGGCCCTGCTAGTGAAGGCAAGGGGCTGGACTCAATGATCTTTCAGGGTCCCTTCCAGCTCTATGAGATAGGCCCCAAGTCAGAAAAGCACTTAAGCATATTCTGAGCTATAACTATGTGCTTCAAAGGGACTTAAGCACATGCTTAATGTCAAACAAATGCTTAAGTGCTTTCCTGAATCAGGACCTGATTAGGCCATCTTCTCCTAAACCAATAGTTTCAAAACTATTTTTTCAATGCCAACAGGCTAGTCCTAATAAGAAATCAAGAGAAAATAAGGTAATGAGATTATACCATACAGTGGTGTGGAGCAAAGGATGCCTTCATCTATAGTACTGTGTCCAAATCTGCCCTATCCTCACTAAGAAACAGCCTGGATCAAAAACAATGACAAGATATTGCCAACTGGGCTAATCAGAGCTACACAGGCCACAGCCAAAACTAGTCTCTCTCACCTTTTCCAGATGCCCTAACATAAGAATAAGGAGGAACTTGATCCAACAAAAGGGCATCCATACCAAAACTTCCACTGTCCACTTCAGCTGGACATCTCTCAGAATCTACTAGACCCTAAACGCTCCCTTTTTGATTCTGTCTGGATTCACCCCCATTAGTCACTACAAAGACTCCGGTAGCTTTATCTTGTTATATTTGAATCAGGTGTTGATCAGGGCCCTCTTTGCGTCCTTGCTAAACTCTCATTTGATCAACCACATTCAAAGACAGGTGGGGTCATAGTTTATCTGCACCTTTTTATAAGCTGACAGCTTCTTACTTGCTTCATATGAATCATAAAATGGCTTTGTTACAATTGCTACAATCTGCCCCTCTATTTCCGGGATGGTCAATGTGACTACGTCCTCATGACCCAGCTTTTGCCCTGCTTTGTTGATTACTGGTCCTGTTACTTTTGTTTTATTAAACAATTTTTTCTAAGAGCTGCTGTTTTATGATGGTTTTTCCATTACTATCCTTTTTTAATTATTGTTTTATTTTCATTGTTCTTTTTAATGACATCCACACCAGCTACTTCATTCTTTTCTTTCCTGCTTTATCAGGATTTTTATTTATGATGTAGTAACTTCTGCAGCTCTGCAGATATCTAGCGCTTTAGCTAATGTTAAGTCGGGATGTCTTAGTGATTGTTCCTTCAAACTGAGGTAACTAATGCCAGAAACAATCTTATCTTTTAACCATGGGTTGCTGAAAGCTGTCATCCCTATTAGGCTGTTGTACAGCTTTCAGCTGGTTACTGATGTCTTTCATATGTTCCATTCTGTCCAGGGATATGTTATTCATCAAATTCTCTAACGCCACATCCAGATTGTTTCATTCAATTTCACACTCAAAAGTGAATGTGCTTTAATCTTCCAGTACTGTTTTTCCCCACCTCACACCAGAAGAAGAAAGTCACACTACTGTGGGTTTTCCATCTGGCGCCATAGCCATTAGATCATTGTTTGGACTGCCTCCACCATTAAACAACATTTCCTGTAATCTCTGAAAGGGAATTCAATAGGAGTCTGGGTCACACTTCATATTTATAAAGGGACAGTAGTTAATAGATGTTAAAAGCATGTTACAGTCATGAGTAGTATGGGTTACAGGTAGTTATCAGAACATCCGTTAAAGGTGTTACCGAGTGTTTACGCGACCTACAGATCTACTGGACCCCATAACAATCTATAAAAATCAGTTCACTATTCTACCTTTATAAACTATTTAGAAATGAATACTTAATATAAAGTGTGACCAGAGTTTTAGTTCCAGTGTGTGACTATGTGTTATACTCTGGAACTCAGACCATGTTGGATCACTTCTTTATTATACAGTATTCACATTACACAACCAGTAAAACAGCTGCACTGGGGTAAATCACAGATGACAGTGGGTTTACAAAAGAACGGCCATACTGGATCAGACCAAAGGTCCATCAAGCCCAGTATCCTGTCCTCTGACAGTGGCCAATGGCAGGTGCCCCAAAGGGAATGAACAGGCAGGTTATCATCAAGTGATCCATGCCCTGTCACCCAATCCCAGCTTCTGGCAAACAGAGGCTAGGGACACCATTCCTGCCCATCCTGGCTAATAGCCATTGATGGACCTATCCTCCATGAATCTATCTAGCTCCCTTTTGAACCCCATTATAGTATTGGCCTTCACAACACCCTCTGGCAAGGAGTTCCAGAAGTTGACAGTGCGTTGCGTGAAAAAATACTTTCTTGTGTTTGTTTTAAACCTGCTACCTATTAATTTCATTTGGTGGCTCCTTGTTCTTGAATTATGACAAAGGTTCCCAAACTTGGTTCGCGGCTTGTTCAGGGTAAGTCCCAGGCGGGCCGCAAGACGCTTTGTTTACCTCAGCGTCCCCAGGTATGGCCGCTCGCAGCTCCCAGTGGCCGCGGTTCACCGTTCCCAGCCAATGGGAGCTGTGGGAAGCAGTGGCCCGGCCCGCACCACTTCCCGCAGCTCCCATTGGCCGGCAACAGCAAACCGCGGCCACTGGGAGCTGCAAGCGGCCATACCAGCGGACGCTAAGGTAAACAAAGCGTCTCGCAGCCCACCAGAGGCTTACCCTGAACAAGCCACGAATCAAGTGTGGGAACCCCTGTAGTATAAGAAGGAGTAAATAACACTTCCTTATTTACTTTCTCTATATCACTCATGATTTTATAGACCTCTATCATATTCCCCCTTAGTCGCCTCTTTTCCAAGCTGAAAAGTCCCAGTCTTATTAATCTCTCCTCATACGGAAGCCGTTCTATACCCCTAATCATTTTTGTAGCCCTTTTCTGAACCTTTTCCAATGCCAATATATCTTTTTTGAGATGGGGCGACCACATCTGCATGCAGTATTCAAGATGTGGGCGTACCGTGGATTTATATAGAGGCAATATGATATTTTCTGTCTTATTATCTATCCCTTTCTTGATGATTCCCAACATCCTGTTCGCGTTTTTGACTGCCGCTGCACACTGAGAGGAGGATTTCAGAGAACTATCCACAATGACTCCAAGATCTCTTTCTTGAGTGGTAATTTAGCTAATTTAAACCCCGTCATTGTATATGTATAGTTAGGATTATGTTTTCCAATGTGCATTACTTTGCATTTATCAACATGAAATTTCATCTGCCATTTTGTTGCCCAGTCACCCAGTTTTGTGAGATCCTTTTGTAGCTCTTCGCAGTTTGCCTGGGACTCAACTATCTTGAGTAGTTTTGTATCATCGTCAAATTTTGCCATCTCACTGTTTACCCCTTTTTCCAGATCGTTTATGAATATGTTAAATAGGACTGGGCCCAGAACAGTCCCCTGGGGGACACCACTATTTACCTCTCTCCATTCTGAAAACTGAGCATTTATTCCTACCCTTTGTTTCCTATCTTTTAACCAGTTACCACTCCGTGAGAGAACCTTCCCTCTTATCCCATGACTGCTTATTTTGCTTAAGAGCCTTTGGTGAGGGACCTTGTCAAAGGCTTTCTGAAAATCTAAATACACTATATCCACTGGATCTCCTTTGTCCGCATGCTTGTTGACCCCCTCAAATCAATCTAGTAGATGGGTGAGGCATGATTTCCCTTTACAAAAACCATGTTGACTATTTCCCAACAAATTATGTTCATCTATATGGTATCATGTGCCAACAATGCCCCTCTGCCATGTACATTGGCCAAACCGGACAGTCTCTATGCAAAAGAATAAATGGACACAAATCTGACATCAGGAATCATAACATTCAAAAACCAGTCGGAGAACACTTCAATCTCTCTGGCCACTCAATAACAGACTTCAAAGTGGCAATTCTTCAACAACAAAAACTTCAAAAACAGACTCCAACATGAAACTGCAGAACTGGAATTAATTTGCAAACTAGATACCATCAGATTAGGCCTGAATAAAGACTGGGAGTGGTTGGGTCATTATAAAACCTAAACTTAATTTCCCCAATACTAATTTCTCCCTACTGTTACTCACACCTTCTTGTCAACTGTCTGTAATGGGACTCTCTCTTACCACTTCAAAAGTTATTTTTCCTTCCTTGGTATCCTGCTGTTAATTGATTTATCTCATTAGACTGACCTAACACTTGGTAAAGCACCCCCATCCTTTCATGTATTTATACCTGCTCCTGTATTTTTTACTTCATACATCTGATGAAGTGGGTTCTAGCCCACAAAAGCTTATGCCCAAATAAATTTGTTAGTCTCTAAGGTGCCACAAAGACTCCTCAGTTTTTTTGCTGATACAGACTAACATGGCTATCACTGAAATTTATGTTCATCTATGTGTCTGACAATTTTGTTCTTTACGATTTGCCCATCAACACTAGGCATTTGCACTGGTATAACTACACCAATGGCTGTAATTGCTGCAAATCCCCACTGTAGAGATTTCCATCACTTTAAGCTACTTATCATTACATCCTGAATATTAATTAGGGTGCAGGTGAACTTGGTTTATTAGTGCGGTTGTCTTTCTGGCAGGGCGGATGAAATGACCCAGTAGAGTAGGTTTTGCCTCTTCCATCTCCCACTTTACTACAGGGGGTCATGGATTGCCCCATTAATTGTGGATTAGGGCTGGGCCAGTCCATCTTACATTTCCTTCTCTGAGTTGATCGTTACTTCTGGATACAAATAGGGCGAGTGATTAATGAAGTGCTCAATCATATCTCAGGAGACAGGGCTACAAACAAGGAGGATTACTTGTATCTGGTCCTCTTTCTCATTAATACAAAATTGTCATATAAATGGAGGTGTCTAACCATCTCCTGGCATACAGAGGAGAACCCATAAATGAATCTTGGGCAAACTTTTCTCAAGATTCTCAAAGGGAACAGAACAGCCCTTATCGAAAATATATTACACCCATTCAATCCTGTACCTTTTTGTTGTTGACATTATTCTAACAGAGGGCTGGGGTAGACAAATGCTAATCCACTATAAGACTTAATGCTCTTTTGGGGCCTGATCCAAAGCTGAGTGAGGTCAATGGAAACATTTCCATTGATTTCAATGGGCTTTTTGGATTAGGTCTCTAGTGCATCAAGAATTAATATAAATTGTATACAGGTCAGCCCTGATCAATCTGAGTCTATTTAAAACCATATTCACTGATATTAATAAACTGCAGATTAATACACACACACGGTTCATACAAGGGTGATATCCACTTACATCTTCTGGCTACTCCAACATGCAGCGAAACCAAGCATGCATTAAACGGAGTCTGTTAAAGAGAGGGAAATCATTTGCAGACTTGATTCTGCCCATCCAAGCAAACCAAAATCCTGTATTTATGCAAGGAAACCCTCAGGGTTTGAAGGTCTATTTTTGTTAGAAATGCCTTAAGTAATTAAAGTTTACCTTAACTTTGTCACACCAAAAATAGTGTGCTCTCTTTTTATACTACTGAGGAATTTGAAAGACGACATCGCTTCTCAATTAAACAAAAAATTGTAATCTAGAAAGTTTATGAGCCTCTGGATAGATCCTTAACCAAGTAAATACACAGAACACCTGAACACAGTATTTCTTTTGTTGATAAGATTTTCACAATCTTTAATAAAGCAATCGGATCTTTGCTCCACTAAGGATCTCTGAAATCACCTGCAACACTTCTGAACTGCGTTTGGACTTTACCAGCTTAAGGTTCAAATTGAGAATGGAAATTCTGACAAAAAACCTGTACGTTCTTCTCCAGATGGCATTCCTTCCTGCTCACCTCATTTACTCACATCTTTTATTAGAAAAAGCACAATAGCGAAGTACAGCAAGAGATGGGAATAATCTTCTAGTGTCAGCCGAACCAACTCCTACAGACATCAGTTTTCAACAAGAAAAGCACAAGGGAAACTAGAACAGGCACTAAATAACAGATTCACTTTGCTGGCACCATTTTAACAGAGAGATACACCCTTAAGACAGAAAGCACTGTCCTATTTACTGAAGATCATTAGCTGAAAGGTGTTTGCAAAAACAACGAGGAGTCCTTGTGGCACCTTAGAGACTAACACATTTATTTGGGCATAAGGTGTTTATTTTCCTTTTTTCCGTTCCTCCTCTACCTGCGCTGAATCAAATTCAGCTATAATCATGGAGGCTGCACAGATGTAATAAAGGGCAGAATCTGGCCTGTGGTTTTCTTTTTTCCCCCCAAAGGCCCTCCCTGCCTAGCAGGACTGGTGTGTTAAGTGGATTTCAAATACAGCACCAGGATTTTCCCTCACCCACTCATTTTACTATGAGAAAGTAGCACAAAATGTAACCACAAAGAAAGCTCCACTCAGTGCGCAGGGCTCAAACTCAGATTGATTTTATAGTTTAACCTGGTAAAATGACTGTACCTCAAGCCGTTCTGCTTACACTGAATCTCTCACCAGTGCTGTCACTGTCTCATCTGCAGTAAGTGGTGCAAGAGGCAGAGTTCTTCATTGAACATGCTAAGATGCCAGTTACACTGTGTTACTCCTTCCTTTGAGCAGCAGCTGCCTGGCCCCTGGTACCACGCCAAGGTCAGTCCCTCTTGAAACTGACCCTCTTTCTTCAGTTCCACCCACCATGCCACAGTCCTATCCCATCCAGATGTTGGTACTTCTGCAGTTCCTCAAGTGAGGACTCAAGGGGTTTACTCTGGACCTTCAGGATGCCAAAAAGAGGAAAAGGAATCTCAGTCTGAAAATATTTCCAAATTCTTATGCATGAGGGTGCAATTCCTCTGTGGTACTGAAGCCTGGAGGGAAAATCCAAATGTTGACATGGCAAGAGAGAGAGCTACTTTGGGGACAGCGTTAGAGAGGCCCTTGGAGAACACAGACGTCAGTGGGGAGGAGACATACATTGCGTTTACTGTGATAGGTTTCGTCCCACTTCTGCTTAATTCAATGGGAGATTTGCTATTAGAATCTATGGGCGCAGAAGCAGGCTCAATAAGGTAGTTAAGAAAAAAAACATTTGGAATACAAGTGTATACTTGATGTTGAATTCACATCTGTTTAGTCTCAACTGTGAGAAACAATATTCAAGCACAGTCTGGTATTTAAGCACATGCCTAATTTTAAGCATGTCAGTAATCTCATTGCCTTCAACAGGATTACTCCTGGGTTTAACTACTTTGCTAAATTTGGACCATCATCCAGTTTTAAAGATTTCCTTCTAGTGGTTTGACTTGCATAGTAAAGGAGTGGTTTTCAGAAGTGCTGAGCGCTCACCTTAAATCAATGGGAGCTCTCATTCCTAGCCCTTCAGAAAACCAGGCCCAGGTTTTAGTTCAATCAGACAATTCTGGCATTGTTGGGAAAACATTCACGATGCAAAATGCTAACAGGTTACTCAAAGTCCATTCCCGCAGGGAACTGCAAAGACGACACATAGTGTGCATTGCTAACATTCTGACTAGAGCCTTGTTAAAGTACAGTTTTAGGCAGCAATGCGTGATCTTTCTTTAATCTGAAAATTGAAGCACTCGGCTATTAGGGAGTCTTTGAGCTAGACAGAATAACGTAATCCTAAATGGGAGTTCAAAAAGAAATGCTAGGTTCCTAATAAATTCTGGGAGATCGGTGAAATGAGAAGCCATTTCCCTTCCTACACAGATACATCTATCTCTTTATACGCAGACAGAAATTCTCTAGCTTTGTACTAGACCTAATTAGGTTTTAAATGAGATCCCAGCACCCATAATAGCTTATTCTGATTGTTCTTTTTATATCATACAGGCACTGAATATTCATGGTGTTCATATGATTAAGTACCAAATCAATAGAAACGGCTAGTGGACTTGTTTAAATTAATACTTTTGCTGTATAAATTTGAACCATGAAAGTTATATCTGATGTACAGTTGAGCTTTCCTCTTTTAAGAATCAGTGGCTAGTATTGGTGAGGGCTGGAGGTGGAGGTGAGGACTGTGAGAGAACTGATAACAAAATATAAACAGGTTCTGCATCTGGGATCAGTCATTCAAAAAGGGAATGTTACAACATTTTCTAGGTTCTCTCTTGGGTGAAGGTTAAGAAATAAAATAAGAATAGCAGACGTTAAACAAGAGAGGATCACAGTAACTAGAGGCTAAAAAAGAAAAATCAGACCCCTGAATCTCCCACTCAGCTGGGGCATTGCTGGAGTGCCCCAGATATAGAAAACACAGGTATGAAACTGACACCTATTGACATTAGCAATGAAGGTGATAGAGAAAAGAGACACTCCAACAATGCGAGTTTTCCAAGTGTGAACCCTGAAATACAAGTGAAAGAGAAATCCCCAGAGATATAAGCTTTCCTAAAGAGAACATAATACCGGTATGAACCCTTCCCTTCAGCAGATACCTGTGAGAAAAGGGAATTCATCTGGTAACATTTCTATTATGGTTCGCCACGTTGATGAGCCCTTTACTTCCATCCGTTTTGTATATTTGATCTCTCCTGGCTTTTTATATCTTTGTGCAGATTGTTTATTAGAATCACAGTAGTTCTGAGGCAAGTCAAAGCTGCTGCATATTTAGGTCTTTGATTGGCATGCAGCTATCCTCCCTACTAACATTATCTTAGCAGTTCTCCTTTTCCCTCCATAAGAGAAATCAGACTGTTAAAAGGCAGAACACACTGGTTGCCAGCACATTTCTAATCTTACACAAGATAAGGTGCAGCTCCCCGACCCATGTGACACACCGTTGGCAACTTAATTCACTTTGCTTCAGTGTGTTACTGTCATTTAACCATTTTGGCCATTGATTTTATAGTCACTGAGTTTACTTTTAATTTAAATGGGAAGCACCATAAAGTTCAACCATTTCAAGTGTGCCTAAATGACTTGGGAACCTAAGTCAATGGGACTTTGACAGTCTGGGCCTAAATGACTTAGGAACCAAAGGTATTTAGGCACCTAATTCACATGATATCGGTGGAAATACTTCATACAACATGCACTCAGCCTGCGGAACTCATTGGCACAAGATATCATGGAGGACCAGAGCTTGGTAAGATTCAGAAAAGGATTGGGCATTAAGATGATAACAAAATCAAACAGTTATACTGATAAGGATTAATAATTAAAACCCAGGAGTTTTGGAAGGGAAAGAAACCTAATGCCTCAAGGCATAAGCCTCTTAGGCCATGTCTACACTAGAGAACTTACAGCAGCTCTATGCCGACGGAAGAGCTCTCTCCCATCAACATAATTAATCCACCCCCAATGGTAGCTATGTTGGCGGGAGAAGCTCTCTTGCCAACAAACCACTGTGCACACTAGTGCTTAGTGGTGGCGTAACTTATGTTACTCAGGGAGGGTGGAATATTCACCCACCTGAGCGACGTAAGTTTTGCCGACATCAGGGGTAGTGTAGACATAGCGTGACTAATGGGAATCAGGAAGAAACTTTCTATGTGGCAGGTTATTCTGTAATTGTCTACTCTGGGGTTTCTCTTCCTCTGAAGCAGCTGATCCTGGGCACTGATTGGGACAGATTTTCTGGACCAGAAGGACCATGGGTCTGATCCAGTCTGGCAGTTCCTATGTTCCTAAGTATCAAATAGGTGATCAAATGTGATTGTATTTATAAGCCAGTAAACACCTTTGGAATCTACTAATTGAAAGTGAAGGACTGCACCAAAGAAACAACATGATTCAAATGATAAACACAACAACAAACATCGTTTACTCACTCCAGTGACAGCGAGAGAAATGAAATGCAGCTATTATCTCCATGGTAATCTAGGCAGGTTTGGAGCTGTCCTGCACATCTGATTTTTACCACTGAGCTTACTCACCCACACACCATGCCTAAAATAGAATAATGTTATCTCCAATCTTACCTTGGCTCCACCGTACAAGGCCTTTGCGTATTACATGCAATCATGATTTATCTTTTAGATTTTTTTCTTACTCTTTTTTTCATGATGATGCTCCTTTAACTAATAAATTATGAATTTAGCATTTGAACACCTCCACTTTGGCTTCCATTTGGAATCATCAAGAGTGCAATATTTCCTTTTGTTATCGAGTAACAGAGACACGGTGTGATCCAGCGGAGAAGGCACAGGATCGGGACACTTGGGCTCTGGTCCTGGCGTGGGCATGTCATGTCATGTCTCTGTGTGTCAGTTTCCCATCGCAGCCTTTGTGTATTTAGATTGTACGCTCTTTGGGAACAGGACTGCGTTCGGGAAAGGAACTTGTGCTTGTACAAAGTCTAGCGCAACGAGGCCGGGGTCTCGGTAGTAATGATCTAAAGATTAAAAAGTGATAATTTACCATAAAATACTATACATAAATAAATGTATTTTCAGTGGCTTCATTAGGACAGCTGGATTAGTTCTGATTTCACAGTTCTGATAGGAGTTTGGACAAATCACAAAAGGCAGGAGTAGTGGGGCAGGTGGCCCACTCCAGCAGGGGGTGGGGCAGAAACAGCCAGGGAGGCTGTGGAAACCTGCAGCTAATTAGGTGAGGCTTGTTAGGAGCCAGACAGGAGGCAGCTGCTGCGGAAGCCCAGATATAAGGGGCTGCCCAGCAGAGCAGGGGGGAGTTTCTCCCTGATGAGCAAGGGAGGAGGACTGGCTCCTGAGGTAAGGAGGTAACACGTTGGACAGAGAAGTGTTGGGAAGGCTCGGGGAGGGCTCCCGCCTGTGACCTGCCAGGCTGCGGCCCCTGACTAGAAGGACCGAGAAGGTGAAAGGGGCCAAAGGGGAAGTGGCCCAGGGAAGATAGTCGGAGAAGGGGAGAGAAGGAGGGCAGAGAGGCTGCCGCTAGAGGGTCCCTGGGTTGGGACCCAGAGTAGCCGGTGGGCCTGCATTTGGCTGTGGTGGAGTGTGGCCGATACAGACTGCGACTTGCCCTGAGGTGAGGGGCTAGACTTTGGGTTGTGGTTGGCCCCTGCAAGCCAAAGGACTGCTGTGACCCCCGGAATGGGCGGGAGAAAGAAGTAGTGGGCACTGCCGGAGGGCAGTGTCCTGAAGAGGACACCGCCGAGTGGGGGAGCAACATGGGTCCGAAACAGCGGAGTAGAGCAGACAACGGGCAAGACACCACCTGCAGAGGGCGCTCCGGAGCGGGACTGAGCTAATTCCCGGACTGACCAGCAGGAGGCGCTGCGGCGGTGAGTGCTTGACCGGATACAGCAGGAAAAGCCAAACATTTAAGGAAATGTCTCATTGAGAATCAATAGCCATTAAGTCCTACTGAATGCACAGCATGATCTCCCAGGAGAGAGCAAGCCAACAGAACTGTTGCAAACTTATGGAGATGTGTTTATTTAGAACCAAATGAAATAGGTAGAAAGAAAATGGAATTAGGGGTATTTTTTATTATTACATGGCCATTTCACTAAATCATTTCCTCCATTTTCCACCCACCCTTGCCCCACCCCATCAATTAGAAAGTGCCTCTAAATAATGCTAGCAGCAGTGTCTTTCACATCACTTTATGCCAGATGCAGTGTTCATTGATATCAAGGGGAGTTTTTTAATTGACTTCAGTGGGTTTTGGATCAGGCTGTAATGTGTTGAGGCAGACAATTTCCTTCTCTTTAATTAGAGAGGATGGCCATAGTGAGATAATGGTAAGAAGTGTGACTACATCAACCCCATTCCCAGACTACCCCCACTACCTGTCCAGTCATTTCAGGATCCAGTTCAGAATTGTCCCTAGTGAAACTGGGATAAAGTATCTGTGTTGGAGGAATTCCCCCGGAGCCTGTTCTTGCAAAAATATGGAGTGGGGACAATAGAGGGGCTTAGGCAGGCCCGAAGCTGTGTACTTGTTTCTCTCCTCTTTTGGAGGCTTTATAGTGGAGGCAGGGGGAAATTTCTCTCTCTCTCTAGCAGAATGCTGTACTGATGCTGTGATGGAGAAAGCCTGGCTAGAAAACCACCGAGCCACTGGAACTGCTGGAGACCAGGAGATAGAAGGAGTGTAAGATAAACTTTGGAGAACTTTTAAAGTGTTGAATCTGGGACAGTGGAAAAGGTACCATTGTTTCCTGCACAGTTCAATAAACAAAACTGTGATGGATCTAACTGTGGTTTTGCCCCACCTTTCTTTCCAGGGATCGGCGGGCACAAACTTTGTCCTTTTTTCTAATTCTCAGAAACTAATGTGGTACTGGGATTTACACTAGTGTTTCTTCCACCAGAGAACAAGTACTCAATATAAACAAGTATGCATACATTTAGGAGCACTGCAGGTATTGGCATCTTGTGCCATAGAAGTGGAAAGATCTACCATGAACAAAGAAAAACAGCAATTCATTACAATCATGCTAATATGATAAGTAGCGTTTTTAAATTTGATTTGAAAGTCTGGTAGCAGCAGAGTTTATTAAAAAGCTACAAAAAGGAATCTTGCATGCCTACAACAGAGTTTATTAATTAAGCCGATGATGGTGACTGTGTTACTTAAAATCATCAAGACAGCTATTTGCACTATAAAATCTTCTTTAATTAGCTCTGGTTGACTTTTTTGGATAATAATTTTCTTATATCTAAGGAGAGAGGTATATTATGTCTTTCATCTTGAGTCAATGAGCAGTGAAGCTCCCATGGAGCTCGCTTGCTCACAGATACATTATTATCAATTTTAGACATACAAAATCTTGCCTCTACATTGGCAGGTTCCCACGCCCTCCACAAAACATTAAATCAGCACCACACTGTTTTTGAAATACAAAGAATGAAGCTTTGGTGATGTAACAATATTCCTACATGAGCCAAGAATGTGACAGAAAGTAGTCACCATATAATTCTGTTGCATTTATCAAAGGAGAGATTTCTCCACCAAATGACAAAATCTAGCTTATTCTAGGGCAGGGTAACATCACATGCAATGGAATGGAGCGGAGGAAGCCCAAACAGAAGGCTTGATGCTGCAAGGTTCTGAACACTCTGGGCCTGATCCAGTAATGTACGTAAGCACAGGATTAATTTTAAGCATGTGAGTAATCCCACTGAACTGAGTGGGATATCTTGCATGCATAAAATTAAGCACATGCTTAAGTACTCTGCTGGCGTGGTGCCAGAGTACTCAGGACCTGGCAGGATTAGACCCAGATGAGTAATTTGATTAGGAGGTCTAGGTACATGGCTGACCCTGAAAGGTATCTTGAGTAGCGCTGGTTGGGGAAAAACAGAGAAAACATTGTGATTTTCCCCCCCCCAACATGTTTTTGAATTTGAAAATTGTTGACCAGCTCTATAACTGGAAGAAAAATTGAGAAATGTAACTGAACATTTTCCAGATTTTTTTTACATTCCAAATTTTGAAATTTCATTCAAATTTCAAAATTCAAAAAATGTCAACCAGCTCTAATTAATGTTGAGATATAAACACTTTAGAGGGTCTGCCTAGCTGGTAGTGAATCTTCTGATTGTTTTATTTACTGAACAACACCCAGGTTATCTAACTAAAACAAATCACTTCTTGGTTACCTAAATAATTAAAATCCTAACAGGAAACAATATTTTAATGCTCTCCCTGATCAAGCATGTCACACAATCAGCAACTTCAAATCCTTCCTTAAAGCACTCTACTTTCCCCGGGTGTCAGGGCTTGATCCTGCAAGGTCCTGAACTCTCTGGCTTTATCCAGCAAAACAGTTAAGCAAATAGCTAATTTTGGCACCTAAACTGGGCTCAGATGAGCATGTAGCCCATAGTATCTGGCACTGCTGCAGAGTTCTATGCAAAGGCCTGTGGAAATTGTGTTATACCAGAAAGAGTCCATGGAAACCTTGCTGGCTGCTATCCAAAATCCTTGCTGTCCTCATGGTCTTCTATCTTGTGAGAGTCTAGGAGCTATTTTCCTTATAACATTACAGATCTTTATTGCTATAATTTTGATTTGCAGTGAGTCACGTACTCCTGCAACACCTCCACTTCAGCTTTCTCCTTGGTAGTCCTAATCTCTTCTTTGGGCTGTTGTTGAGATTCATAGGTCCTCCCAAAAGGAGTTTTATAAATCTGGGATCTAGCAACCCCAGGCCATCTGCTAAAATCAGAAGAGGAACAAGGCACTGCATTGTAAAAGTTCTTTTCTCTGAAGGCCTTTAGAGAAAGATTTTGGGCCCGGTTTGCAGTCCTTACTCAGTGTTAGCCTACAGAGTTCAATCTTCCATCTGCATATTTTCAGTTTTAGCAAAATGTCTAGTTCAAACAATTAGCTCAGAATGTAGGCTATGTTCTATTTTATTCAAATACTATAGACTTGCTTTGTTTTTATTGATAAAACTGACACTCCAGACAGGATAGTAATTATGTTCAAAGTCTTGTTCCAACTCCCACTGATGCATCTATTTCTGAAAGATGCTGTGTCTTGTTGTTTAATTCCGTGTCTTCATATAAGTTACAGTGTGAAAATTTAACCACATAAGCTTCTTTTACCTAGAAATCTGTATTGCATATAGTGGGCCAGATCTTCAGATGGCATAAAATGGCATAGCTCCATTTTGTCTTTAATGGATATAAACTGGCCATCAACATGTTTAGGCTTGAAATTAGATGAAGATTTCTAACCATCAGTGGAGTGAAGTGTTTCAGCAGCCTTCCAACTGGTTTCAAGACTGAGCTTGATAAGTTTATGGAGGAGATGGTATGATGAGACTGCCTACAAAGGCATGTAGCTGACCTGCAACTGCTAGCAGCAAAGATCTCTAACAGCTGAAAATGGGACATTAGATGGGGAGGACTCCAAGTTACTACAGAGAATTCTTTCCCAAGTGTCTGGCTGGTTGGTCTTGCCCACATGCTCAGGGTCTAACTGATCACCATATTAGGGTGGGAAGGAATTTCCCCCCAGGTCAAATTGGCAGAGACCTTCTCTCCTTCCTCTGCAGCATGGGGCATTGTTCACTCTCTGGTTTAAACTAGAGTAAATGGTGGATTCTCTGTAACTTGAAGTCTTTAAATCAAGAGTTGAAGACTTCAGTAACTCAGCCAGAGGTTCGGGGTCTATTACAGGAGTGGGCGAATGAGGTTCTTTGGCCTGCGATGTGCAGGAGGTCAGACTAGGTCACAATGGTCCCTTCTGGCCTTAAAGTTTAGGAGTCTATGAGCTATGCCAGTTTACACCAGCCAAGGATCTGGCCCATCAATACATATAGCAGAGGTTGCTGTTAAAACCTTTGCGGTTTCACAGCTTATTAACCTCAGTGCAGTATTTGTGCTATTTGCTCTATTAAATATTTATTGCTGGGTGCTTATGGGAGCATCTTGGGATTGCAAGAGTCAATCTGCTCTGCTGAAGTCTGGCTACTTCTAGGAAAAAGGCCAAGAGCCCAGCCTTCACTTCAGCACAAGGTACACAAAGACAGGAGGACGGTTGATAGATGGCAAACATTGGTTAAGAAAGACGAAGAACAGCCGTTACATTGAGAAGAATTAGATGAGATGACTGAGGTGAGATTATATATTGCTATTTTCTTGTCTGAACTTGTATGTTCAGATGTTAAATTCCATGTGGTCTGGTGAGCACTTTGGCAACAAGGCTGGTAAGTGCCTCACGCTGTGGGGTGGTAGCAGCAGCATAGGAGCATGGGCTTTGATTACCAGTTAACATTTTTTAGGGGTCCGCAAATGAAAAAAAAGGTTGAGAACCACTGTTCTACAACCTATCCTGAAAGATGATCCCTCACTCTCACAGATCTTGGGAGACAGACCTGTCCTCGCTTACAGACAGCCCCCCAACCTGAAGCAAATACTCACCAGCAACCACACATCACTGAACAAAAACACTGACCCAGGAACCTATCCTTGCAACAAAGCCCGATGCCAACTCTGTCCACATATCTATTCAAGTGACATCATCATAGGACCTAATCACATCAGCCATACCATCAGGGGCTCGTTCACCTGCACATCTA
The DNA here is from genome assembly GCF_002925995.2 of Terrapene triunguis. NCBI lineage: Eukaryota > Metazoa > Chordata > Testudines > Emydidae > Terrapene > Terrapene triunguis. Next base: position 5,603,288 of record NW_020664482.1, on the reverse strand, counting down.
CCAATGTGCTATATGCCATCACGTGCCAGCAATGCCCCTCTGCCATGTACATTGGCCAGACCAGACAGTCTCTATGCAAAAGAATTAATGGACACAAATCTGACATCAGGAATCATAATACTCAAAAACCAGTGGGAGAACACTTTAACCTGTCTGGTCATTCAATGACAGACCTGCGGGTGGCTATTTTACAACAGAAAAGCTTCAAAAACAGACTCCAACGAGAGACTGCTGAGCTGGAATGGATATGCAAACTAGATACAATCAACTTAGGCTTGAATAAGGACTGGGAATGGCTGAGCCATTACAAACATTGAATCTATCTCCCCTTGTAAGTATTCTCACACTTCTTATCAAACTGTCTGTACTGGGCTATCTTGATTATCATTTCAAAAGTTTTTTTCTCTTACTTAATTGGCCTCTCCGAGTTGGTAAGACAACTCCCACCTGTTCATGCTCTCTGTGTGTGTATATATATGTTCCATTCTATATGCATCCGAAGAAGTGGGCTGTAGCCCACGAAAGCTTATGCTCTAATAAATTTGTTAGTCTCTAAGGTGCCACAAGTACTCCTGTTCTTTTTGCGGATACAGACTAACACGGCTGCTACTCTGAAAACTGTTCTAAAAGGCTCTACAGGAGCTTCAAATAGCTAAGGGGAAATTTACTCGATGTTGGTACAGCCTATGGCTGCTATAAGGGTCCCTATGTTGTCCTTGAAAGGGAGCAGCCACTGGTGGGCCTGACGGGGGGTGGACAAGTAATGAATGGGGCTATGGGATTTTGGGCTACGCTACAGCCCATATAGTCAACTAGGAACAGGTTAGTGCACCAGCCCACAGAACAACCCAGACTCTGGAAAGCACAGAGGTGATACACAGCTTCTATCACTCACCTGATAACTTTTCAAACAAGCACCTGTGTGCTTTCTCCCATGCTATTGTCACAGTTGGAAGGTTGCAGAGGGGTAGCCGTGTTAGTCTGTATCAGCAAAAACAACGAGGAGTCCTTGAGGCACTTTAGAGACTAACACATTTATTTGGGCATAAGCTTTTGTGGGCTAAAAGTTGGAAGGCATGCCTCAGAAATATCCACAAGGCTAACTCAGGATAGCATTAAAAGTCAAAATGATCTGGACAAACTATATATATACTATACTAATATATTATGTACATTATAAAACATACAAAAAATAGAAATTAAAAAAGGATGAGATAAAGATGAAATAAACAATATTTTTAAAATATTTTTAATTGTATTTTATTTATTAACGGTACAAAAAACTTTTGCTCTCACAAAAAAAATTATTAATATTTTTAGTGAGAGCAATGTGATTGAATTTGCTTCATTATTTCTGAAAATCTTGGTTTAACACTTTGATACAGCGATTCAAAGGTCTGGATTAGGGTTAGGGTGCAGGAGGGGGCTCAGGGTGGGGTGCGGGGTCTGGGAGGGAGTTAGGGTGCAGGAGGGCGCTCAGGGTGGGGGTGCGGGAGGAGGCTCAGGGCTGGGGCAGGCAGGAGGTGCAGAGCACTTACCCAGGGCAGCTCCTGTTTGGTGCAGGGGGTGTGCAGGCGGCTCTGCGCAGCGCGGCACCGCCCCCATGGCCACGATTCTGGGAGCCACGATTCTGGGAGCCAACCAGAACGCAGGGGCTTTAGGGGCTGCACGGCCCTGGGCTAAGGGGGCCCCGGGGCCTTGGCCTGCAGCTCTAAAGCCCCTTTCGGAAGGCGGCCCTGCGAGCACGGGCCGGAGGACTCAGGAGGAGCAGGGGCAGCAGCGCAGCCAGAGAGAAGCGGCACTTTCCCCTTCAAAGCGCCGCTTCTTTCCCGCCGTTGGCTGCGCGGCTGCCCCTGCTCCTCCACGGGCCGGAGGACTCAGGGCTCCATTCCGAAAGGCTTTAGAGCTGCAAGCCAGGGCCCCGGGGCCCCCTTAGCCCAGGGCCCTGCAGCCCCTGCGTTCCGGGTGGCCCTGCCGTGGGGGGGGGGGGGGGCCGGACAGCTTCCCCGTTCGCTCGTTCCTCCCCTCCTCCGCCCGCCCTTTTTTTTTTCCTCCCTCCGGCGGCGCTCCTCCTGCCGCGCCCCCCAATGGATCGTCTTGCGCAGCCCACTTTGGAGACCACTGGTCTAGATAATACTTAGTCCTGCCATGAGTGCAGGGACTGAACTAGATGACCTCTCAAGGTCCCTTCCAGTTCTGATTATTCTTTTTCAAATCCCCCCTTAAAAACTCTTCTTTGCTGCGATGCCTACAAAACACTTAACAGAGCGGCCGTGACTTCCGCACGCTGGCAGCCTAACACGCTAATCAATATTGTCTGTGTTTCCTTGTGCTCCTCCATCTTTTTGCCTGCATCTATCTGTTGTGTCTTGTCTTATACTTAAATTGCAAGGGCTGGAGGGCAAGGACCATCTTTTTGATCTCTCTTTGTACAGCACCTAGCACAATGAGATCCTAGTGCATAACTAGGACTCCTTGGCACTGTGGACACACACAATGATAAAACCATCTCTCGTCTCTGTTTGCCATGCCTCCAGGACCCTATGGGCCTGCCGCATCTTGGCAAGAAGTGACTGGGATGAGGCAAAAGATGATTCTTTGAACTAATTTTTGCGTTTGCACCTGAATATAAGCAAGAGGGGAGAGCTGTGCTGAGAAGCAGCGTGACAGCTACTAAAATGATTAAAATGTCTGCTTTGTCCTCAGTCTCCTTGGAATCTTCTTTCTTGGCTAGGTTCTACCACACTTACAATGCCGAGTAATACTGTACTGTAGAAGCATTGCCACTGATTTCAGTGGCACTACTCATGAAGTAAAGTGCTTCTCAAAGAGAGTAACGTCGGCAGAATCTGCCCGTCTTTTTCATGTTCTGTTTGTTCTCTAATCAAACAAATGGTTTGCCTCGAAATATAATAAATTCCATTTCAATCTCATTTAGAGAGGGGTTTTCTTTTGATTTTTTCTTTGAAAAATGTTATCGTGTTTCACACTGCTGCCCATTCAGATGAAGGCAAAAATAAATCCCATTTAAGGAAACATACTACAATACCCTTTCTTCCTTGTACTAGTTTGTAAAATGAAAGCAATCTGGTCAGTGTTAAGAGTAAATAAAAATAGAGTGATCTTAGGGCCAAATCAAAGCTGGTAATGAAATGAAATCCTTTACTGATTTTTGTTTACAAGTTTGCAGCTCTGCTCTTGGGTTAAAATATTACATTTCCTTTCCTTTCCTGGGCAAGTGGAGATAAGAGTATTGCTTCGTTCGTTTCCTTGGTTATCATATGAGAATGATCTTTGCGTTTGCTGAATGATTTTTAAATTGGCTTTGGTACAGCGGGGCGGGAGGAAGGAAGGTTTGTGCTGTTGTTAAGCAGTCACAGAAAGCAAGATATGAACATTTTCTGCATTTCTAATGAATCATTGGGAAACATATTTTTGGATAACAGTGTGATAATACCAGAAAAGTAGGACTATTGCAAAGCTTCAGCTGAATACAATAATTCACTTTACATATTGACAGCCATACTCTCACATGGGCATCAAAATCAGTACTTACATGCCAAAGGAGGATACAATTTTAGATTTACTGCACAGCAGGCAGAATTCCATATGCTTTATGCTGTACATTTAACTACAGAAATAGCAATATACTAAACTACACATTGAAAACTTTCTCAAACAAAATCACTCTTCTTGTGCGTGAAATGGATTTATTTATTGGTAGAAATCAAAGCAAATCCCTTTTGAAATATTATTGTGCCCTTTTTTTAAATAGAAACCTACATGACCATCCATTAAGCCTTAGTTAAATGGTATTTCCATATTAAAAATAAAAAAAGATGACATTATCCTGTGTCTAATGAAGTTCGATTATTTGTCCAAGTCAGAAAAAATTAAGTTTTGCTGATTTTTATTTCCCTCTGTTTATCTAGTGGATTTGTTCATAAGTTGTACATTATTTCTAGATTTACATAAATCCCAGTAAGGAAATATGAGCTGTGATGATGATTGCTTATGCACTTGTTGTACACATTCTCCACGCTACAAAGAGAAATGCAAATATGAATTGTTCCATCTCTGATGAGCTCATTATTTCAAAATTTGACTTTGATTTTTTTTTAATTTCTCAGATGTAGAAATGATTCTTATTGATCAAACTTGTTCTTTTATCTTTTCTTGAATGCCAGCTAATAACTAGGGTAGCTCATAATATTAACCCCATAGCTTCCCTACATGTTCATGTACAGTGCCAGCTACAAGAGAATATGATATTGGTATTAATCAACCTGTCTTCCATTTTGCTTTTAATGTACTTAACCTCATTGTGATTTGTTCTTATGTAACTTAGCACCCCTGGGGGAAGAGGGCATTGATGCCAGAAGGTATCAAACCTAGGACCTCTGGATCTAAAATATGCACATTTCTACTACCTGGGCTAAAAGAGTAGGTGGGGTCTGTTATCTCAAATGCTGCAGCTAACACAAACCAGATCCAGCTACTAGAGGGGTCAGGAAGCCATCCAGGGTAAGCATCAGTTACACTTGCTTTGAAGCTTGTTACTTGCCAGTACTGTTTACTTAGTTAGGACCAGAATGTGATACCTTTTGTGACAAAGTTCCTCCTCTATCTTGGTGGGTCCTGCGCTTATTGGCGGATTTTCTTGCCTCAGAGATTCACCATGTGGGTTGGGGAATAGCCCAGAGACTTTCCCCTCTAGAAGAACCCACAGTCCAGGTCAATTGGGAGGTTTGGGGGGAACCCAGGCCCGCCCTCTACTCCAGGTTCCAGCCCAGGGCCCTGTGGACTGCAGCTGTCTATAGCGCCTCCTGTAACAGCTGCATGACAGCTACAACTCCCTGGGCTACTTCCCCATGGCCTCCTCCAAACACCTTCCTTATTCTCACCACAGGACCTTCCTCCTGGTGTCTGATAATGCTTGTGCTCCTCAGTCCTCCAGCAGCACACCCTCTCACTCTCAGCTCCTTGCGCCTCTTGCTCCCAGCTCCTCACACTCGCACCACAAACTGAAGTAGCTCCTTTTAAAACCCAGGTGCCCTGATTAGCCTGCCTTAATTGATTCTAGCAGCTTCTTCTTAATTGGCTCCAGGTGTTCTAATTAGCCTGCCTGCCTTAACTGGTTCTAGCAGGTTCCTGATTACTCTAGTGCAGCCCCTTCTCTGGTCACTCAGGGAACAGAAAACTACTCATCCAGTGACCAGTATATTTGCCCTCTACCAGACTCCTGTACCCCACTGGTCTGGGTCTGTCACACTTTCCTCATGCTAAATAGTATGTTGCCCCATAAATAATCCCATTGAAGTAAATGGGACTCCTTGTGGAGAAAAGTGCTATCCCATCCTGAGGAAGGATATGAGAAGTCGTCCCAGAGGGTACAGACACATGACTCTGCAACCCTGGAGGAAGACAGATACACTGTCCCAACTCCAACTGACATCAGTGGGTATTTTGCCTATGTAGGCAAAGGGGCATTGACCCCCCAAACTGCAAGCCTCAGGCAGGCACGGAATTTGCCCCCCCCACACACACACGGCCCCATTGGCCCCCCAAATATAGAAGTCAAATATAGAAGTCAAACTACACCGGTCAAACTACACTGATGTCTCCAATGCAGGATATTCCCACTTTAGAAGTGACATTTTCTAAAAAGTCCTGCACGGTACCAATTACTTAGGGTGGACTGAGTATTTTTACATTCATATATTGATAATTGCAGCTCTTGCTCCCCCTGACCCAGCCAATGTCTATTTTAAAGCTAGCTCTCTTAGTGTATGTGCTTGAATTGTTCCTTTCCCCCCAAGGAATTAGAAGCTTAGTAGCCTGTCTGGGTCTGGCAGATGTGCAGATTCAAATTTGTCTGCTAAAGTAATTCCATAGATTTCGGATGGAGTTACAAGAGCAAAGAATGAGTCATAGTCTCCAACCTTTTCCTGAAAAACAAAACAAAAAAGGAAAATTGGGATGGAGGGAGGGGTAAGCCTGGTTATCCCGGGGGGTATTAATTTAAGCTTTTTTGATCTGTGACAAAGTTTGTATCAGGTTTTTCTACTTGCACCTCAAACAAAATGGTCACCTATTTATTCCACAATATCAGAAGCCACATAATGTTACCTTACCTTGGTTTCTTGTTTCTTCCCAAAACATGTCTGATCCCAGTGTCATTTCTGATTATCCTTTGGTCATGTCTCGGAAGAAACTGAACATAACGATATAGTTTTGGATGTACCTACTGCAAGATCAGGCTCAACTTTGGTCAACAAGAACATTAATTAAGAATATAGTGAAACCCTCTCTCTCAAGGGCCAAATCCTCCAATCCTTAGTCAAAATCTCATACCTGGATTTCTCCCCGAAGGTTTTCACAAAAGTTTTCTTTTACTTTTAAAGAGCCTCGGCCAGAATTTGGATCCCACTCTGTTTAGCTGACCAGTTTTTGCTGGTCTCTTGGGTAGTCACTTCAGGGCCAGTTGAAGTGATCCTGATTAAGGTTTGCACATCTGTTTGTTTTCTAATTCTCTGATATCAATGGGGATTTTGACTCCATGAGGCCTGTAGGAGTTGGCCTTAATCAACTACTTTTATTATTAATAAACACTTACATTATGGCAACCTCCAAAGGCCCCATTGGAGGGCTAGTGTCACCTCTAAAACAAATTTCCTTACTAACCCAGAGCAAGAGGCTGTCCTGCTCTGGAGAACTTACAGTCTAAAGGACACAGCTGAATTGCTGGGGATGGAGAATAACACAAACAAATGAGCCTTTTTGTAAGTTGCACACGATCTCGTTAGTTACATGTTTTGTTGTCAAGTTGTTTTTAACTGGGGTAGACAACAAGCAAGGTGAATAGCAGGAATGAAAGAACTAGTAAAAGGGAGAAGGAAGGGGAAAGAAAGGATAAAAGAGGTAGTTTCTTCTCATCGTATGGCTAGCAATGATCAGCAAGGTAACAGTTAAAAAAGGGGGAGACACTTAAACCAAGATAGTCTTTAACTATAGTTTAAAGGATGAGTGTCATTTAATTTGTCCTGGAAACTTTTGGGGGATATTTACCAAGAGGTGGTCTTCAGCACATCTCACTGAGCACTAGTCCTTTTCTATACTGAGAGCTCTCCCAACATCAGCCAGCTGGGGAACAAAATGTAAAAGGGGCTGCATCCAGAAGTCTCCATCTCTGTATGATCATCTCAGGGAGGGCTTCTCAGACTTGTTCACAGTGTATGTGAGAACTTAAGAGTGAGATTGTCTCGTGCTTGCATTGACCATCGCATGGACAGCCTCCCCTCTCATTCCAAGTGATGTAAACCAACTCCTGCTGGTAGCGATTCACATGACATGCCTATGTTCACTACAGCAGTGGCCTACAGGGATAACTTACATTAGGATGCTCTTTAATGTATCTTTAACCATCTGAATGCAATTTAGCAGCTGGAAACAAAAAGAAAAGCCAGCACCATGTGACCAACCAGCTCTCATGGACCATCTGCTCCACAAACCAGTGAACTTAGGAAAGCAACTGACCCACATAGACCAAAGATTTTAACGAAACAAGATCCTAATCCTACTGTCACTGAAGTCAATGTGAGCTTTGCAAATGATTTCAACAGGAACAGGATCAAGATGTTGTTGCGGTACTGCATGGGAAGAGGTAGGGTGAGGTGCAACGGAGGAGCAGATGTTTCCTTGTCTACAGTAGTCCCAGGAATGTCTCTTTTTAAAACCCATCTAAGTGCGGGACTAACTTGGGGCAGGTCTATCTCGCTAGCTGTAGCCATGCTGGAGCATCCTTCCAGCCCCAGGTTTGTGCTAACTCCCCTAGTTTGCACAGCTGTCTGAGAATCAGCGTCTGTGTGTGTTTCGCTGGAGGCACTACTTTCTACCGTAGGGACAGCTGCATGAAGAACTGATTTTTCGGTTGGGTGGTCGAACCGAAGAATCAAAAACAAATATATTCCTTTTGAATTGATCTGAAACAAAAGTCTTGCAATATCTCCAGAGAAACAAAAAAGTAGAATATATTTCATTCAGCCTGAGACAAAACACATTCCATTTAATTTGTGGTTTAAACCCTTTAATTTTATTTAATAAAAATGAATAAAATACCCAAGCAAAACATTTTGACTTTTCTGTTTTTTTTTTAATTTGACCGAAACTGACCTAAATTCACAAATTGTTTCACTTGGCCTGAATCTACATTTTCCTGTGAACATTTTTTGCCCAGTTCTAATTGTAGATACTTATCTGGTCTCCCCCTCACCGTAGTATCTGAGCACCTTCCAATCTTTAACCTGTCAGGTAGGGCAGTGCTATTAGCCCTATTTTACAGATGGGGAATGGAGGCACAGAAAGGCTAAGTGACTTGCTCAAAGTGACACAGGACATCTGTGGCAGAGCTACAATTTGTAACTGTATAGCAGGAGGGCATTTTTAAGCTTTTGTGGCAGGTTGACCCTTCTCCTGGCCTTTTTGTTTTGAAGACTCTCCACTTAATTTGCTTTTACACTGTTCAATTCAAGGGATTTTTTTTCCACCTCTGCAATTTCATTTCACTAATGGAGTTTTTACAATTGAATCATTGCAGCTAAGCCATTTTATTTTGTTGGTTAGGTCAAAGCTCACAAAGTCACAAACCTGACAGAACTTTTGACTGATGAGACCTGTGAATATTTCCAATATTGTCAGGAATAAACTTTTGATCCTGACAATAACAGTGTGTCTCATCATCCATAGAGGCTTCTACAATGCGTCCTGGTTAACAATTCATGCTGTACTGTTAAGGACCCAAGTCCCCAATTTGAGGGTAAGGCTTTGCTGAAGAGAAGCAATTCTGCCTTTGAGACGTTCAGCTGGAAGAAGTTGAGACAAGGCCATCAGCCAAGAGAAGGTAAGGCAAGGAGGACTCACTAAGGTCTAGACTGTCACTGCCTTTACTTGGTCATACAGAGTAGTAAGGGGTAAGAACTTCCTACAGTCTCTTACAGTTAGCTCTGCTCAGCCTGTTACTTGGGCTGTGGGGAAGACAGACTCTCTATTGATATTCTGCACTTTGAGCAATTGGGTGGGGAGGGAATGCAGGCTGAGCGAAGCCCTCATTCACTGTCCAGAATAGCTCCAGGAGCACACAGGGGGAGGGATAGCTCAGTGGTTTGCACATTGGTCCGCTAAACCCAGGGTTGTGAGTTCAATCCTTGAGTGGGGCCATTTAGGGATCTGAGGCAAAAATCTGTCTGGAGATTGGTCCTGCTCTGAGCAGCAGGTTGGACTAGATGACCTCCTGAGGTCCCTTCCAACCCTGATATTCTAATTCCACTGAAATTCACAGAAAAGTGTGACTGACTCACTCCCTTCCCTGGCGTGGAAGGCTGGTGAAGAGATCAGACACCGAATTGCAACTGAGTCCCAGTTTACTGTCTGGTCTGGGGCAGACCTGCTTCACACTGCCCCTCACTCAAGGCAGATTGTAAAGTTACAATCTAGCCCTCAATGTGCAGCTGCAAATGTGCTACATATACCAAGGCTTGTGGGTTAGAGCAGGTCACAAAGTTTGACATACTGGAAAAAAAAATCTTTTTCAGAGCTGGAATAAGATTTTTGCTATATTAAGCCCATTTTTAAGGTAAAAGTTTGGACCCAGCATGACAAGGTGCATGTTAAAGTTCCACTGCCATAAAGTGGCTCTTTATTTCATCAAAGCGATCTTAGTCATCTAAACCACACAGTGGCATTCGCAAATGCTCACCCTGAGAAAAAGGGAAATGATGATTTGGTGTGTCCAATAAAAGCTACACCTCACTTCTGAAAGGGACTGTTTTTCATTTATATTAAGTCAGCCCCAGGAGCTGAATGTGCGTTTGGACTGTAGGTGCGGAAATTCCAGCTGGTAAGAACACACTGTTTGTCAGATAATCTAGAATACTGCTACGACTGTATTTTAAGGCATACGCACAAAATGACAAAGTTAAGACTGAGCTTTCAGCTAGAGTAGGGCAAATACTCGTCCCGCCTTTCCGGGGGTCGGGGAGTCCTTGAAGGTCACTTGAATTTTGAACTGAATTTGCTTCATCTCTTTTGTGTTCACCTCCACAAATATTAGTGAGATCGAGTTTGACTGCCACAAATGTGCATGGATAATAAATTTCATGGCCTGCACGAATGATTACATGGAAAAAAACACCCATCGAATTAAACACGCTTTGGATCAGGCTCCCAGACAGGGAGCAGCTCTCTGACCAATCAACATTGTACCTCCAGACTTTTGATTGCTTGATTTCTCAACTGTGATGTTACATTAGCATCAGTATTTTGCATGGAATAAACTATGAATTGAAGAAACCCTTTGGAATCTACAGGAAACTTTGCCAACAAACCCTTATTAAAAGAATGGGTGCTCACTTATCTCAATCTCTGGTTAAGGATGTACGGTCTGATCATGCAAAGTACTACATGCCCTCAACTTCCAGTGCCTGTTGTGCTCAACACAGGATTGGGCCCTTAGACAATAGTACATAGGCTCACTTTTCTCCAACAGGGCACACAAACTCAGACGCTATGGTGAGGCTGCATAAGTACACAGATAGATACATAGGCAGAAGTTCTGTTTAAAAGCTAATCTGGAGCAATCCCCTTCCTGTCCCTGATTTACTCCGTTAGCCTGGTCACCTATTGGCAGGAGGAATGTGTCTGCCAGAGAAGCCCCATTTGAGGGCAGAATAAAGGCGGCTACTGAGCATGCTTCCCCGGTGCCATTCCATTCCGGATGTGTTTGCCTTGCTCAGGTACAAGGCTTCAGGACAGCTCTGCTCAGCTGTCACAGCTCCACACTCACCGCACCTCAACAACAAGAAGATATAGGTTTGCCTTAGGGGAATGAGCATCCCTTGTGCAGCACATGGTGCCTTCTCCAAAGGGTCTCCCTGCACAGCAGTTCACAGCGGCAGCTGGGTGTGACACAGGAGCATACTGGAGAAAGGACTGAAAGATCCACTGTTGTGCATGCCCTCTGTTCCCCCCACCTGCATTGAAGGCTGCATTAATTCAGCCATTGGGGTAATGTCGTGGACTCCACAAAGCAGTTCTGCAGCAGGGGGTGTGGTTGAGCATGCTGTCCCCTCCTCCTCACCTGCCCAGCCCAGTGACTCCCGCTACTGGGCAATGAGGGTGTAGGGAACTTGCTGTACAGTAGGTTCCCAAGGTTGAAAATCTGACTCACGTTAGAGACAGAGAGATCATTAAACATAGGAACATCATTTAACTGGTAGGAGAAGAGAGAACAGTACATCTTGTTCACAGAGCATCACTCTGAAAGTTCTGATGCTGATGATTATAAATGTCTCTTGCTTGTACTCAGGCCTTGTTCTACAGAGAGGGGGTGGGGGAAGAGGATGTGTTAAGAAAGTGGCTGGTCTGGTAGAGTCAATGGGCCAGACCCTTCCTTCTGGTTGAGCTGTGCTCAACATGGGGCCTTGATAGGGGCCTTTTCCTCACTTTTATGACTCTTGATCCTGGGATCAGCCAGGAGCTGCCGTGACCTCCATCATAAGGCAGAGCACCCACAGGGCTGCTCTAACTTACACTCAGTTGTCTCCTGGCTCCAGCGGTTGTTCCAGCAGCCAGGGATTGCGAGAGCACATTAGCACTCTGATCACACCCTCTTCTCAGCAGCCATTCCTCTTCACTAGCTTTGCAGCCCCTTCGTGCCACTGGAGCAGTGCACAGGGACTGTTGTGTGCCCAAGGAGGTGGCCCTGCATGCTCAGAGGAACACATTTTTAACGATGACTTGAATAAAATTGGTAGTCTGGTTGAAAACATGGCATCTATTAAGTGAGGAATGAAGGGAAGATGCACATCTCCCATGGGCACGTCAGCCCAGGACGTTTCCTACAGAGGCGTTAGCCGTGATTTACAAACTGAGACGGGAAAGATGAGGTTTCATGAAAAACGTTGCTGCTCTGCTGAGCTGTACTTGCCAGGGACATGCTGAGGCTACTGTTAATTAAAAACACAGAGCCGAATGATAGCCATGGCTCGACCTGCCCAAGGAACAAATGGCAGTGGATCATCAAGGATCATTCGTCCCATGCCCGCTGTGGATTCAATAGGGTACAACACCTGGTGATGGTCAGCCGCTGCCACCATTTTTAATTGGATTTGCCTTGCTTCATTTATGTATTTGCTAACGACTCCTGCTTTTGCATCCCCGAGCAATCCCCGCCTTTGTGTGAGTGCAGGGGGGAACCTAGGAATGCCGTAGTCGCAGGGACCTCCTGCAGCAGAGGCTGCAGGGACGTTGTCATGGCAACCGCTCCTGCAGCTGCCAACGTTGTCATGTAACTGAATGGGAAATGTCACTGCGGGTGTGTTAGGGAACCTGCTTTCTGTGCTGGGCACACTGATACAGCTGCTGCAGCTTCTCTGGAATCCCAGCTCTGTCCGTACACGTCTGCAAACCCCGGCTGCATCGGTAAGTTCAGCACCATCCCCAGCGCCGATAAACGAAAAGGAGCATTTAGAAAAAAGTCTGGAGGCTCCCTGGCCCCTTGTATGGCTGCAGCCCTGGCTGAATCTTAGCTGGCCCTTGCATTTAGCTTCCTGTCCAGTTCAGCGAACTGGGATTTAACCGGGGGGGGTGGGCTGCCAGTGCCGCCCAGCTATGCTGCATGTCACAGGGTCTGCCACTGCCAACCTGACAGAAGGAACCAGGACATCCAGCCCTACAACCCCACGTTCCCTGTCATTTCAGGAGGTCACTTAACGGCAGGTTGGAAACAGCTCCCACTGGCAGTGTTTACCCCTGAAAACTTCTCATGCCATAGATCCAGTCTCTCTCCATTGGTCTCTAAGTCTCAACACAAACCCGCCCCAGCCTACCTCTTCTCTCCCCTCCCCAGGGAGCAGCCAGCTCATAACTGCAGCTCCATGCATAAGCTGACTTGACTCGCCATACAGGGGCGGCTTCTAAATTCCTGCCAGATGGCCAATCTGTCATCAGTGTCCTCCTACCTGCCTCCTTTCCCTCCTTACTGGTGCTTCTGCCTAGCTCCCCAAAAGAGCACCCACTGTTGGTGGCACCCTAGGATCTGACCTTCAAGGGGCTGGGCCTAAATGCACAGTGATGCTTTGCATCAGCCGACCTTAATTTTCCCAGCTGAGAAAGAAGCCAAATATCGGTCTAAAGAGTGATAAGATTGCTAGGGGTTTGAGATCTCACTTCCACATGAGTAACAGTTCAGAGATTTGTCGGTCTAAAGTGCTACAGAGGTGGCATTGGCAGAATGTGCTTTGGATCTTTGGGAGAAGAAATAATGAGAGAGAAAGGAAGAGAGGGAAAGAGCTGAGCAAATAATTTACTCCCATCGATGAACTAAGCTTCTTTGGCCTTATGGAAGGTCCAGGGGCCGACAGCAATTCACTTGCATTTGTTGTGTATTCTATGATTCTTAATTCTATAGATTAATTGTGAAGAGCATTTGATACTCAGTACTCAAAATCCAAGCTGTACTGGTTAGTGGTAATTGAGAAGCAAGTCACATTTCTGTTCCCTGCTGGGAGAAGCATAACTCATCAATAGGGGGCGGATTTTATGAAGATCCTAAAGATCTGGATCTCTCAAGGAGAGGGAATGGTTTAAGAAGAGGTGCAAGATTAGTCTTTCTAAAGTTATCCTTCATGAAGAAGTTCAGAACCATTTCCATTCTGAGCCAGAGGCACCTCTCATAGAAAATCTAGGCTCCTGTAAGATTTACTGACTGGGTTGTGTTTAGTGTCCTATTGTCAAAGTCACACAATGTAATTGCATGTGCATGTGTGGTCCTAACTATGAAGGATGTGCCCAGATCTCCGTCTAGCTTGATCTTGACCTCTGTGCCAGGGCTCTGGCAAGGGGTTTTGGAAACCTCTCCCCCCTGCTGTGGGAAGTAGTGTCCCATCACAGATAAAATAACCCCATACTTTTCATATGCAAGCTTAACATTTGTTTTCCACAAGCAAGTGACTCAATTCAATCACTTTCTCTGAAAAAGCCAGATCACACAATAGAGGTGTGCGTGTGGCTGAAACAGATTCTAATCAACGTTGGTAGAATACACCTGCAGGTGTTAGACCAGCTCTAAAAGTGGTGCCTGGTGAAAGAGAGGACATGAAAGAGACAGAAGAGTGTCACAAAGGCATAGCTAGACAACCCTTAAGAAAAACAAAAAATGATTTGCCCCGAAGACAGATGTCCTGTCATAAAACTTAACAAGGAGAAAACAGTTTACCCAGAATGGACTTTGCCAGCTACCTTTCTAAAAATTATTATTGAGAAAAGAAAGCCCTGGATTTACCCTGATGTAACAGAAAGCGGAGTTTTGCCCTTTATCAGGAGGAGAATGAATATCCATTGTAGACGCAAAGAAACCCTAGTTCGTTGGTTGGTCGAGGGATTGTTTTGTTCATAGTCTAGGGGAAAGAATCTATTTATTAATTTATTTTTCACCCCAGTAGGCAAAATTCTGACGCCCTTATTCATATGTAAGCATCAGATGCCTCCACCGGGGGCTGAAGGGGCAATCTCAATCTGCTGATTTCAAATAGGCCCATTAAAGGCCTCCTATATTATTTCTCCAGCTGGAAGGTACATTATGTAGTGCTGTTCTCTCCTCATATATTCACTTCATTCCTTCTGTAATTCATGCTACTTGGGAGCTGAAGCAAGAGCGATGGTTCTGACTAAACAACTGTCATGTCACGTGGTTACGTCGAGGTTGAAATGCCGTCCCTGTCGTTGCTTGTCATTTCATTGTTCTCCCAAAATTGGTATCCTCTTTGCCTGTTTCCTCATTTGTTAGTGGAAAAGAGTGGGGTAAGTGTTTCCGTGGACAGCTACGGTGCACACACACCCAACCATGCTTTGGAAAGTTCTCTCATGCTGTGGAACACAATGTTCTGGCAGAGCTAAACAATTATCTTAAATACACACTAAAAATAGAAACAAAGGTTATCGACAGGATTTTGACCTTGAAGCTTAGGGGGGGAAATATAAAAGGGGAGGTTGGTATCAGGTACATAATCATCTGGGGAAGTGTGTAACTCAGAAGAAGCAGGAGTAAGATGACTTGCACTGGGGTGGTGTCACAGACTGGTGAGAGGCTCATTAGGAGGTGGCTTTAAAGACCGTGGTCGAGGGGACATGTGCCCCATTGGGGTGAAGCTTGTATGAGAAGGCATTGTGAAGTGTGAGCATTGGGGTACTTAATCACAGCTACAGCAATTCATTGTGAGGTCACAACAGGGGATAATGACATCAAAAGAAGAACAAGCAGCAGGAAGCAGTTCTTTTGCCCTAAGTAATAAAGAGGAGTTTTCATGCAAGCTGCCCTAACAATAATTTCTTAATAAATAAATACAAAATTAAATGTGATCAATATGCAGAAATGTCACCAATTAGACTGGGGCGTTTTGTTTTGTTTGGAAGTTTCCCGGGACACAATGCAATTTTAAAATGCTGTCCTATAGAGTAAAGCACATTGTATTCATGCACTACAGGTCAGATTGCTACAACCATGATGAAACTGAGTTTCACAGTTGGCTATTATCTGTGCATGACTCCTGGATAATTTTATTTTAAACCACTCTAAATATGATTGTAATATTGAGAGTATTCCCCCACGACTCCCACCAAACCAGAACAAGTACAACGTGCCCTCTAATCAATTGGAAATTAACTTAAAAAAATGGGGTGGTCCAGTACAGGAAAAATGGTTACAAAATGTTTTTGAAGGAAAGGTCATGAATATGTAGCTAACATTAAGAGAGAGAAACCCCACATGTTCCATATTAGTCGTGTGCCTTAAATGTGATATGTAATCTATCCCTTAAATCAGCCCCTGTACCAGATGACTGGCAGATAGCTAATTTGATGCCAATATTTAAAAAAGGGTCCACAGGCGATCCTGGCAATTACAGGCCAGTAAGACTAACTTCAGCACCAGGCAAAGTGATTGAAACTATAGTAAAGAACTGAATTATAAAACACACAGATTAACATGATACATTGGGGAAGAGCTAACACAGCTTCTGCAAAGGAAATCATGCCTCATCAAACTATTAGAATTCTTTGAGGGTGTCAACAAGCATGTGGACAGGGGTGATTCAGTTGATATAGTGCACTTGGACATTCAGAAAGCCTTTGACAAGGTCCCACACCAAAAAGGATAAGAGGGAAGGTCCTTTCATGGATCAGTAGCTGGTTAAAAGCTAGGAAACAAAGGGTCAGAATAAATGGTCAGTTTTCACAGTGGAGAGAGGTAAACAGTGGGATTCCCCCAAGGATCTGTGCTGGGACCTGTGCTGTTCAACATATTCTTAAATGATTTGGAAAAGGGGGTGAACAGTGAGGAGGCAAAGTTTGCAGACGATACAAAATTACTCAAGATAGTCCAAAGCTGGCTTCAAAGAGTTACAAAGGGATCTCACAAAACTGGATGACTGGGCAAGAAAATAGCAGATGAAATTCAATGTTGATAAATGCAAAATAATGCACACTGGAAAACAATCCCAATTATACACACAAAAAGTTGGGGTCTAAATTAGCTGTTACCACTAAAGAGAGAGATCTCTGAGTCATTGTGGATAAAATCCACTCAATGTGCACCGGCAGTCAAAAAAGCGAACAGAATGTTATGTACCATTAGGAAAGGGATAGATAATAAGACAGAAAATATCAGAATGCCACTCTATAAATCCATGATACGCCCACACCTTGAATACTGTGTGCAGTTCTGGTTGCTGCATCTCAAAAAAGATATATTAGAATCAGAAAAGGTACAGAAAAGGGCAACAAAAATGATTAGGAGTAAGGAACAGCTTCCATATGAGGAAAAATTAAAAAGACTGGGACTGTTCAGCTTAGAAAAGTGACAACTGAGGGAGGATACGATAGAGGTCTATAAAATCATGAATGGTGTGAAGAAAGTGAATAAGAATGTGTTATTTACCCCTTCACGTAACACACAAACCAGGGACCACCCAATGAAATTAATAGGCAGCAGGTTTAAAACTAAACAAGGAAGTACTATTTCACACAACGCTCAGTCAACCTGTGGAACTCATTGCCAGGTGATGTTGTGAAGGCCAAATGTATAACTGTGTTAAAAAAAGAATTAGATAAATTCATGGAGGATGGGCCCATCAATGGCTATTAGCCAAAATGGTCAGGAACGCAACCCCATACTCTGTCTACACTTACCTCCGAAGCGATCAATCCAGCGGGGGTCGATTTATCGACGTGATAAATGGACCGCCGAGCGCTCTCCCGTCGACTCCGGTACTCCACCGGAGCGAGAAGCGTAGGTGGAGTCGACAGGGGAGCAGTGAAGACAACGTGGTGAGTAGATCTAAGTACGTCGACTTCAGCTACATTATTCACGTAGCTGAAGTTGCGTAACTTAGATCGATCACCTGCCCCCCCAGTGTAGACCAGGCCTACGTATCCTGAAACCTCTGAATACTAGAAGCTGGGACTGAATGACAGGGGATGGATCACTCAATAATTGCCTTGTTCTGTCCGTTCCCTCTGTAGCATCTGGCACTGGCTGCTGTTGGAAGCCAAGATACTGGGCTAGATGGACCATTGGTCTGATCTAGTATGGCCGTTCTTATGCCTTATCACATTGCTGGAATGGCTCAGATATCACAGTGATGGGTTGGTGGAAAAACCTGAATAGAAGAGTGATCCTATTAGAAAATACAGTTTTGGATAACAAAGTTTTGGGGAGTTTCGTTGAAAAGCTGGGCTAGATGGAGTGAGAGGACCATTGCAACAGGAACTCAGGAGGACGCTAAACAGCGGCTTCTAAAGTTACACAGTGTTAACTCAGCAGGTCCAGGTAACTTACAACCAAGAGTTCTTAAAGCGCTGGCCATGCTCTCTCTCTTTTTTTTGCTAGAGGTGATTCTGAACCAAAATCCCAGATCTAAACACTCAGTGGATTTACGATCCAGACTGAAATATCCTCTGAATTTTGGAACCAATCTTGAACTTTGTAGTTGGCTATTATCTATATGATGGACCAAGCTAAAAATTGTGGATCTGGGCATGTCCAGACTTTCGGTAATGATGACAAGATGATCTTATCGTTAAGACATTTGACTGGGGTTTAGGAGATCTAGCTTAAATTCCCAGTTCTTCCATGGACTTCCTGTATAACATAGGCAAGTCACTTAATCTTTCTGACCCCAATACCACATGGTATTTGAGCATGTGCCTGACTAAGCGTGGGAGTAGTCCTACTAGTCCCTGCTGAATTGGAGCTTCAGTGTCTTACCTGTAAAATGGAGGTGGTAATATTTCCTTTCTCTGACACTTGGTGTGTCTTATCTATTGGAAATTCTGTCCCTTACTATCTCTATGTACAGTGGCCAGCACAATGGGGCCCCAATCCCATAAGTGCTACTCTATTGCTAAAATTAATACTACTACTGGTTAGGCTAAATTCGGATCTGCCTCCATCTCTCACTTTCCTGGCCTCTGCCTATTTGTAAATATTTTTGGTTACAAGCACCAAGAACAAACAAGAGTACTGAAGGAGACAAAAAATGGCTCTCCAAGCTAATGAAACAGGAGGGTGGAAGGTTCACATTGCAATTAAGACATGGAAAACAAGGCTGCTTGGGCTCCATACAAAACACCTCATCAAGAGAAGCAGCTGTTGGCCACTCCAGCAGCAAGAGCACCCGGCATACACGTGCGGCATTCAGAAGCAGAGCAAAGCAGAGAGGCAGAGCAGCAGCAAAGAAATTAAATATATATATATTCACTACCAATGACAGCACGATCGAGATTGCAGAGGATAAAGGGTTTGCAAACGAAAAAGGCTCCAAGGACGTTAGAAAGAACAGAGCAGGAGTGAGATAAAAACGCAGACAGCTGTTCCACATAATCATTTGTGCAACTGAAAAAAAAAAAATTCCTATCATCCAAATATCTGAATTGCTGAGTAAATTCATACATAGGGCCTGAGCCAATGGGCACTGAGATTAGAGACTTTCCATGAGCATTGGATCTGGTCCATAGGGTGGCTGCTACTACCAAGGGGGCAGAAGGGGAATCATGTTACTTACTGTAGGATTTCTGATTCCAAGTATTGGAAATACAGCATATTTCAGCTCCCAGACTGCTGCACTGGGCAGCACAGCATGGGGAGGAGGTGACCAGCCCTCTGTGAAGAAAGAAGTGGTTCGGGACTGTTTAGAAAAACTGGACGAGCACAAGTCCATGGGGCCGGATGCGCTGCATCCGAGGGTGCTAAAGGAGTTGGTGGATGTGATAGCAGAGCCATTGGCCATTATCTTTGAAAACTCATGGCGATCGGGGGAGGTCCCGAATGACTGGAAAAAGGCTAATGTAGTGTCCATCTTTAAAAAAGAGAAAAAGGAGGATCCGGGGAACTACAGGCCAGTCAGCCTCACCTCAGTCCCTGGAAAAATCATGGAGCAGGTCCTCAAGGAATCAATTCTGAAGCACTTAGAGGAGAGGAAAGTAATCAGGAACAGTCAGCATGGATTCACCAAGGGCAAGTCACGCCTGACTAACCTAATTGCCTTCTATGAGGAGATAACTGGGTCTGTGGATGAGGGGAAAGCAGTGGATGTGTTATTCCTTGACTTTAGCAAAGCTTTTGATATGGTCTCCCACAGTATTCTTGCCGGCAAGTTAAAGTTGTATGGGCTGGATGAATGGACTATAAGGTGGATAGAAAGCTGGCTAGATGGTCGGGCTCAACGTGTAGTGATCAATGGCTCCATGTCTAGTTGGCAGTCGGTATCAAGTGGAGTGCCCCAAGAGTCGGTCCTGGGGCCGGTTTTGTTCAATATCTTCATTAATGATCTGGAGGATGGCGTGGACTGCACCCTCAGCAAGTTTGCAGATGACACTAAACTGGGAGGAGTGGTAGATATACTGGAGGGTAGGGATAGGATATAGAGGGACCTAGACAAATTAGAGGATTGGGCCAAAAGAAACCTGATGAGGTTCAACAAGGACAAGTGCAGAGTCCTGCACTTAGGATGGAAGAATCCCATTCACTGTTAAAGACTAGGGACCGAATGGCTAGGAAGCAGTTCTGCAGAAAAGGACCTAGGGGTTACAGTGGACGAGAAGCTGGATATAAGTCAACAGTGTGCCCTTGTTGCCAAGAAGGCTAACGGCATTTTGGGCTGTATAAGTAGGGGCGTTGCCAGTAGATCGAGGGACGTGATCATTCCCCTCTATTCGACATTGGTGAGGCCTCATCTGGAGTACTGTGTCCAGTTTTGGGCCACACACTACAAGAAGGATGTGGAAAAATTGGAAAGAGTCCAGTGGAGGGCAACAAAAATGATTAGGGGTCTGGAGCACATGACTTATGAGGAGAGGCTGAGGGAACTGGGATTGTTTAGTCTGCAGAAGAGAAGAATGAGGGGGGATTTGATAGCTGCTTTCAACTACCTGAAAGGGGGGTTCCAAAGAGGATGGATCTAGAGTGTTCTCAGTGGTAGCAGATGACAGAACAAGGAGTAATGGTTTCAAGTTGCAGTGGGGGAGGTCTAGGTTGGGTATTAGGAAAAACTGTTTCACTAGGAGGGTGGTGAAGCACTGGAATGGGTTCCCTAGAGAGGTGTTGGAATCTCCTTCCTTAGAGGTTTTTACGGTCAGGCTTGACAAAGCCCTGGCTGGGATGATTTAGTTGGGAATTGGTCCTGCTTTGAGCAGGGGATTGGACTAGATGACCTCCTGAGGTGCCTACTAACCCTGATATTCTATGATTCTATATCACTCAGTAACTAATACCATGGCAAGATAATTGTGGGTTTGTAAGTGGTCAGCAGCATTACACACACAACCGAGATAGGAACAGACTACAATATTGCACGGGGCACTTTGCTTGGTCAGGGATATGACTGAGCTCCAAATAAGCAGCTAGTGACCAGGCAGTTTAATATTCTCCCTCTCCCCCACCCTCTTTTGCGCAAAAATCTGTCAACGCCCTTCGGAAATGGGGACAGGCTAAATGACTGGTCCAAATCAATCTATATTACATTGTCTCAACAGAAAGTCTTGAAGGAACTACAGAACATTTTCATTAATCTTGCGTGCTCCTGCGGCATGTCATTCTAAATTGCATCAACAGCAAGACAGAGAAAGTGGTTATCGTCGACAGACAGGAGGAAACGGCAAGGGAACTAATTCAGCCGCTCAGCACTTTCTTTCAGCATCCAAGTAGTGAGAAGGGTTGGGGTCATCTCAGCTACAGCCAGAGAGGGAAGTGTGAAGCCGATGGGTATGGAGGGAAATGTCTCATGTAATTCCCCAGAAGCATCCTTTAGCCAGCCCAAGACCTGCATTAAAACACTTTGCACTGCAGAGCTCTCTCTCCACCTGAAGGATCCCAAAGGCCTAAGATGAGTGGACCTGATCTTACTTGAGGCCTGATCCAAAGACCATCTAAGTCAATGGAAAGACTCCCATCACTACAGTAGGCTTTGGGTCGGGCCCTAACAAAAGCCAATATCCCACTGAGTTATCAAAGTCAGTGAGGCTCTTCATGAGAGTAAGGTAGGCAGAATTGGCCCATTAACCCTCACAATACACTTGTGTCATGAGCATTGTCTTAGGTAGGTCTACGCTGGAGCTGTGTAATGTGTAATTTCCAGCTCAAGTAGACATATACTAGCTGCCTTTGTACTTGCCTAGCATCTCAGATGGGATTCAGGGCAGCTAGTCCCTCCCATTGCTTATGCTGCCATGGGTTCACTCTCTTTTTAGCACACTAGATCTATCAGAGCTGTCACAGGCATGTCTACTTGAGCTGGAACTTACCCCTTCCAACTCATGTGTGAACATACCAATAGTGTGGAGACACCCTGAAGGTAGATGTGTTTGAACGTTTTCAGTCAGAAAGATTCAGGTTGCCCTCACTTGGGGCTGTGGAGACCAGGAAGGAGAGGGTGAATATAAGAGGAAATAATCCTGAAGGATTATCTCATAAAACATCAAAGTTCTGTGCGATGCCATCAGCTCAAATCAAATGTCAATATCAGTATTTGCTTAAAGTTTCTCGTATGGAATGACAGAGGTAGGGATTAGTACAGAATATAAATTTCTACATTGAATCATTTCTGATTTAGGAATGGACAAAAAAATGTTAGAAAAACATATCACATTCAAAATCTTGAAACTCCAACATTAGTTGTCAGACTAACTTTATACTGACTGGGTAGGCACAACAAAAATACAGTCCGCTAATGCAGAGTTCACATGAGAAATTTTACATGGAAAGAGTTCTGTTGAGAAAATTAGGGAATCAAGAACAAGCTTGTAAAGCAAAGTATCTTACAATCATTGGCCTCAACCCTTCATCCCTTGTTCACTTGTAGTCCACTGAAGTCACATGAGGAAAGGTTGAAGGACAGGCCCTTTATTGGGACTTTGTATTATAAGAGCTGAGCAAATAATTCACAACAAATTTATTCAGTGACGTTGCCTCTTTCTGCTCATGGAACAATTGCAAGCAGATCTCAACCTCCTCACATTTGTTTGTGATTTGAAATTATTTGACAATTTCTTTGGCATTTTTCTCCCTTTTTAATCTGTATCTATTGTGGGCAGTTTTGTGAATATACAATATTTGTTATTGGCACTGTGTAGGTTAGTTATGATTGGCCAGGTAAGTTTCATGCTATTGTTTACATTCCCTGGTTAAATGTGCAAACATTTACATTGTGAATACTTGCTTGTACAAATACATTTGGTTTCTGTGGACACACTCACCTACAGCTTGTGATTAGCTTTCTGTAAACCTTTGTGGCAGTAAAACTCAATTGCAGAAATGTTCAGAAAGGTCCAGATTCTACTGAAGTCAATGGACATGAGTATAGCCCTAACTAATCTACTGGAAAATTCACACAAATATTGACAGAAAGTGGTTTTTGCATTATGCCTCCAGCTCTAACCATTAGAATTTTAACATTCTATTAATGAACTCTCGAAAGTAATAAATAACTAATAATTAAAGTAGAAGGTATTCTTCAAAGCTAAAAATTTGATCTAAATTACAGGTAAAGAGCTAATGAATTTCAAAAAAATTGTTCATCCTTGTTGTTGAAATTATTACTATTGAATCAAGGTCTAGAAAATCATTTGCACTGAGGCACCATGAAAATGAGTAAAGGCTGCTAAAGACAAAATACAGATTCCCCGATAGAGTCTCTAGGCCTGTATGATGTGAAAGCTCAGTCATTTTAAGCCAATTGAGTATTTATGCTGTAGAATATGAAACCATATTTTAATTAACACAACAGAAAGTGATAGTTTGTCAAAAGACAGACCAAAATTATTTAAAATCAATAGAGACTGCTACCAGCATGTAAGACGTGCCTTATCAGTCTAGTTAGAATCAAACAGAGCCATATACTCTATCAAAGGTTATGGGGGGGGAAAAAGGCAATTACATTTTTGCAAGTGCGAAGTTATCATGTTTATGAATATTGATGAGATTGCAGGCAAAGGGATTCTGAAAAACCTGTCAACTCTTGATTGGGTAAGTTGAATCGAAAGACTCAGCCAAAGTTATTTTGTCCCCTGATGAGGGATCACAAATATCAATACGCATAAGGAACAATACTGCAAGAAGGGAACAATGCATAGCTGATGATCATTCTTCAGGGAGAATGGCCCAGACTGAGGCTTGGTGAGAACAAGTTCAAGTTCCATGGAAGTCATGGGGTTAATTCAGCAGCGACATAAACGATAAAGTAGTGCAACTTGCTGGGATGTGGAAAGTGAGTGCAAGTTAATAGAAAGGAGAATAAGATCAGTAGGCTATGTGGGGGGAATGGAGTATGGATTTAAATATTAAACCCTATTCAAATAAAAGTAAGTAATAGAAAAGCCGTGCTGCCAACCCCCAAGCATTAAAAAATCACGAGTCAGGCCTCCAAAAATTATGAGATTGGCCTAAAAATCATGAAATTCTACAGAATGAAACATTTTGGGTTCTTTTTCTTTGCTTTCCAGTGTCTGAGCATGTAGCTTATACTTGGGTCACGTTTTCCCGATTTTCTCCACAAGCATGAGGGCTAGAATTGGGGGTGGGGGAGGGGTTGTTTTAAATGAAAGCTGAACTTCACATAACTTCAGGAGCTGGGGGCTTTAAAAAAAAAAGACAAAATATTGTGAGACTCGTGATAAAATTGTGAGAGTAGACAACACTGGAACAGTAATAATATTTCCCAGTCCAGTTTGACCTGCCCTAACACCACCAGACACTAGCAGACAGCACATCTGAATGCTCTAGGCTGGATACTAATTATGCCCTCCAGAACCCTCCCAAAACCTCTTCACTCTGTCCCCACCAGCCTCTCCTCATTCAATATCCATTCTCTCCTCCCTCCTACTCTGTCCTTCCCCAAAATCACTCCAGACTCTTCCCCTTCCCAGTTTTTCTCCTCTCAGTCTTCACTCCCTCTTTCATCCATCATCCCTAAGGCTACAAATTTGGCGCGGAGGTCGTGGTGTTCACAGTAACTGGGAATTTGAATAGTCTGTGACACCCACATCATTGGCTCTTTTCCCCTCCGGGTGTTGCAACCTGGCCCATGCTGTCATAGCGATGCTCAGGTTTGGTGTGTATGTCCCTCCGTAGATGGAGACGGAGGGCCAGATTTGATTGCGACTACATGGGCCAGCTCGCACCACCAGTCAAATTTGGTCCTCCACCACTCTGGTTCTCCACCTATGGAGGGGTGGAAGTGCCAAACCTGAGTGACGCTGAGCTCACGTGGAACAGTTCCCAATGCCTGGAGCGGGCAATCATGCCCAGGCCAGCAGGACAGGAGCTGCCACTGTGAGGCAAACTCACTGTCCAGCCCTGCTCCCTAAGGGACCCTCAGCTCCTCTCTGCTTTCTGTGACATCCTTGTTTTCCCCCCACCTCTGCCATGACATTTATAAAAATTCACCATGAAAAGAATCATAGCCTCAACCACACCCTGCTCCCCCCCTATACTTTGTCCAGCCCTCACAATCTGCCCTTGCCCTTACATCCCTTTTCATTGTTCCAGTTCCCTTACTTCTAGCATCCTCCCTCTCCTATTCCACTTTGCAGTGCCCCTGCTTTTCGTCCCCCGGGAACCCTGTCCCATTTTCCTGTCACACCTCTCTTCCTTCCTGGTTCCCTCTTCTGGTGTCCTCCATTTCTGTTTGCCCTTATGCCACTTTCTCTGGCATACTCCACAGGTACCATAACATGCATCTGAGAACAGCTCTGGTGTCTCCCCTAGTCTCCTTATCCACCCCAGAATCCATTTCTTCCTCCCACCACCATTGGCCTGTTTGACAGTGGGGCTCTGGTTATTCAGAGTTGGGAGAGGGAGAAAGAGGATGGAGAGGAGGTTCAGAGGAAGGGACAGGCCTCTCCCTCGTGAGCTAAAGAGCAATTCCCTCCATTGTGAGAAAGTAGCAGGCTGAGCCCAGCCACTAGAGGGAGTCATGCCATCATTAAGCCACGTGGCATCCCATGGTGGCATTTCTAGAGAGCTCCTTCAGGGCAGAACAGCACTTAAATTCTCTGGATCGTTTGCTTCCTCAACACAAAGTTCGAGAATAATAAGAAACCCCTCTGCCCACCTACTTTTCCTTACGAACATCACCACAGCAGGTGCCCATTCAATTGATTTTTACAGGTGGGTTATTGGAGCTGGACTGTTCCAAAGAATTAAAAAACAGGTCACCTAGGTACCTGCTGTAACGTCACCTCCAATGTCATCACATCACTAGCCTAGACTCCTCAGCTTCCTGCTCAGGTTTGGTGCAGCATAAATAATAGCAGAGCTCTCTCTTTCTGCTGGAATCACCAGCACGCTTCACATTCAGTTTACAGCTTTTACCCTAGCTCTTTCGGAAGGCACAAATGATTTCTCAGCAATAAAATACCCAGTGGACACATCTGTTGGCTCGGGTAAGTAATGCACATCTATATATTATTTATCATTGACACTTTAGAACCCTGCAGTTAAAAGCACTTCTCTCATTTTGCTTGTTTTCCTCCTGCTTGGATCATCTCAGGATCACTTTGACTCTAATTGCGCCTGCATGCGCCAAGTGAAAATAAAACGTTTGACAAACAAGCATTATTCAAAACTCGCTATTCCCTGTGTTTGTACAAAACTATCGTTATACGACTCTTTTCTGCGCTGTGTTTGCTTAGCTCCAGGCATATTGCTGGAGGGGAAACCTGCGACTTTGTCCTTTTACATATAAGCTCACAGAGCATGAGAAAGTGGTAGCATATTAACCACAACCCTCTTCTTTTTCAAGGTCTTCCTTAAAACTAACAGGTCTTCCCTCAAAAAGTTCTCCTTGCACAGCAGTGTTGGCTAATTAGATCCAGTAAAAATCATGGGGGAAAACATTTCCCAAGGTTCCCTACTTACGCACACAGCATTTCCTTACATCCCATTCCCAATGGTTTATTTGTTGCCTTTTTTTACAATGAGCCCGTAAGTAAGTGCTAGGACCTTGTCTCCTGACCACCCTATAAAGTTACTCACTGTTGGTGCTATACAAGTAATAGAAAATATTTAAAAACACACACAACATTAAGTATGAAAACGATATGGTTAAGTATTGTTATTTTAACTGAAGTCAACACAGTATGCATCTTTGTCCACCTCTACCCGTCACTTGTAGCAATGCCCCTACCTGGCTCATCTGTGGGGACTGACCCATACCTTCTGGATCTCAAAGCATGAGTCTCTACTGTAGTAGGAAGAGAGTCTGAGACATAAGCCCTTCTATCAGAGGCCTGGTATGAGGCAGGACCTGCTCACAGAATTTGGCAAGAACAGGGCTGATATTGCAGAAATACACATTCCTAAGACCTGCTAGTCACAGAGTGCTCACGCGAACACATCCTGATATCAAGTGGTAACAGAACATCCCGATATTAAGCATGGTACAAAAACATTCCCCAAGGATAATAGAACACATTGACCCCTCCTAAAAGATAAGGTCAGGATGATAGTACGTAATAAAGATGTTTTGAGCAAACCAACATGTACAAAATGATGGGTGATAACTAGCGACATCTGGGGCTGTAACTAAATATGTCAAAGGGGCAGTACTAATTTGTTTGTATCAGGGTATAAAGATGTATTTCAGAGGGAGTATCCTTGTCTGGCCTTAAGGAGGAACAGAAAGTCCCACCATTCACTGAGCTGGTCCATTGTTACTGGCATACATGTATTAATGGTCCAGTAGAGTCTGCGGGATACTAGTACCATATTTGTCAACAATAAACCTGGCTGGGTGCCTTCGTCCCTTAACGGATCTTGTAGTCATTGGGTGGTTCGCTCAAGGTCTGCCGTACCAGCTGTCTGCGCAGGGCTGGGGCAGCATACAGAGGGAACACACACACATGCAGCCAAACATCTATCAACATCTAACCACATCTACTGCTTGAGCTAAAGGACCAGAGTTCAAAGCCAATAGCAGACTCATATACCTCTATATGGGGTCAAAAAGCCATGTTGTGTTAGCTTGACTTACATTGTTATTTACAGTGCAGCAGGGTTCCCAATCAAAGATAGAATCCCTGATGTGCTAGGTGCTGTACAAAATTAGTACATCAAAGAATCCTTGTATCAGCAATCTCACCAGCCTGGGATGTTGAGATATAATAGGTGAATGAAACCCAGACTGAAGGGGTAGGTGGGTGTGCAAGTACGTAGGGGAGCAGGAGCGGTCAGAGATGGGAGGAGACGGTTACAGTAGAATAGGCATTTGCTGTATAAATCAGCAATCTTCAAAGCCCAACCTCTGCCTACAAACCCATGGGGGTTGAGAGGTCAGACTTTGATGGGGGTTGGGTGCCTAACTCACTTGGCCCCACTGGAACTCCCAGACTGAATCCCCAGCCGGGCCTTTGCAGAATTGGTTAGTAGTCAAATTGAAAACTAGACAGACATGTAAGTTACAAAGAAGAGAAGCAGCAAGGGGTTACAAAACTCACCGTCCCTGAGCACTGGCCCACACAGCCGGCAATGCCTTCAGGCTGCTTTGGTAGCTCACTGCTGTGACTATGACAGGCCTCCCAGCCAAGCTTTTTCCCAGTCTCCAGCTAGGCCCAGCCCCTCCTTCCGGAGGGGTTTCTCGCCTCTAATTTCAGACACTCTTCGCTTCCTCCCCCCACCCTCATGGGCTCTGCTTTCCCCCTTCCCAGGCTCCTTTCCTGCTCTCTCTTCAGCCCCTCCTAGGCTCCTTTAGGTGAGGCTCCCTGCACTTTCCTGAGCAGCCACTCCCAGGCCTTCCTACTTGGAGTCTGCCTCAAGCCTCTCTGCCTCAGGGTCTCCTTTCCAGCCAGCACATGATTCTTTCCTCCTTTTAAGTCCCAGAGCCCGCACAGGTGGAGCAGCATGGAGTTAACGAACAGATCTGACTGGCCCCAGGCATTTAAAGGGGCAGGATACCATATTACAAAGGGGGGTGGGGGGAAACAGACAAGTATAATCTCTAGACCAGATCTGCAAAGGGACTTAGGCACTTCACCCCAGATTTAGGCCACTGAGATCCACAAAGCCCCACTTGGCTGCCACCTAAACCTGTAGGCATCCAAACTTCCTTGGTGCCTAAGCTTTTACTGTAAAAGTTCCTCTCTGGGCATGCACACTGCTGCCTCCCTCTAGGCATCCAGACACCTCTCTCCCGCCTGCGATCCACAACCCAGGGGAAGACAGTCGCTCCTCTGCCTGACTTGCATGCAGGGCCTAATCCAGCAGGTGTGCTCAGAGGCTGACTAACTCCACATAAAATGCCTAGGGAAGAGGGGATGTTCGGGCAAACATGTGAGGCGAGGCGGGGTGGGGTGGGGGGTAACTTCTGTTCAAATCCCTTCTCCTCATCAGGTATGGGGGGGAATTGAATTGGGGTCTCCTACATGCCAGATAAGTACCCTAACCACTGGGCTAAAGATTATAAAGTCCCCCCACCATCATTGGAAATCCCACCACCACGACTATTTTATACTTGCAAAAAACAATAGAGTAAATTGCGCATCTTGTGGCAAAGTGTATTGAATGGTGATTGGAGATGCTGCACTAGGACCGGCGAAGCAGTAGACTCTTTCTCATTTCCAGATAATCAGCACAGATGTTATTTTTTGAGTATGAGGCTTTGATGGATCCGGATCTGGAAAGGAGAGTCACCTGTAATCAACACATTAAATGAAAGACTCGACAAGCTTGCCACTGAAAAACAATCACGTTCAGTAAGAGCTTAATTCCATATCTATAAGGCCTGATGCTCTCCTTTAGTGTAATCAGTGTTCACCAGCAACGAAAAAACTTTACTCAGAGATCTTTTTAAATTCTAGAAATACAGGTGCATAGTATTGTGCAAAGAGTTACAGAAGACACAAGCAAATTAACATTAAGGCCTTCAATCCTATAAATGCTTATGTAGGGACTAAACTTTAAGCTCATCTGTAGTTCTATTGACTTCAGTGACACTATTCAAATGCTTTAAGTTGATCACATTCATAAGTGTTTCCAGGGTCTTAGTCATTTTACTTCTAAGATACCCAGGAGCGGTTCATGAATTCAGTGATCCCTGGATTCTGATGCTGCTATATCTGTCACTGACACTGCATGACACCTAGTCATTATAGACTGCTGTTAAACTAGGAACATCCTCAACAGCACAGAAGTGAGTGCTTGAACTCCAATGTGTCAGGCAGACAAACATACAGCGCTAGAGCAAAGAAATTAACTTGAATGAAAGTAGGCCAAATCCTGCTCTCCTTTGCACACACTGGAGGGGCTGCATGGGTTGCCCTGCCAATGGAACTGGGTGAGTTTCAGCAATAGAGCAGCAGAGAACCTCTTGCACAGCTCCTGTGGATGGAGTCCAAATGCACAATTGAAATGGTAAGGGGCCTATCCCCAGCTGGGGTGCACCAGTGTTCTTCCACTGAAGTCAGAGGAGCTATTCCAATATATACCAGCTGAGGATCTGGATCTAAATGATTCGGTTGTTCCAATTATTCCACCCCATTCCCCTCTTAGTCCCCCAGACAGCACACGTTAAAACTATTTTTTTAAATAAATGGGGAAATTGCATCTCCTCCCTCCCCCTCCCCCTCCCCCCCACCACCCAATCTCCTCATAGATCAAAAGAAAAGTGACTGAATTTTGCTCAAACCATATGGCAGAGATCAAACATGGGAAATTTCAGCCCCAGAGGTGAATGATAAGTGTTTGAAAACTGGGGCATTATGATAAAAATTGTTCTGTGACCTTAGAGAAGGATAAAGTAACCTCTATGATGGGGCCAATCTGTCATCCTCATAGGGAGGAGGGTACAGAAAACTGAGCCATTGTATTTTATTCCAAGTCTTGACAATTGGCAGACAAGATTTGCCAGCCACTCTGCCAATAAATTCACGGATAGGACACATTTGTAACTGACACTTCATTTTTCTCTGCTTCTTTTATTGACAACCCCTCCAGGACTGAGTAGCAAATTACTCAGATGTTGAAAGATGGAATCGGAAGAGAACAGGCCTAACGCGGCTCGCACAGCCAGTGCAGCCCCAGTGATTTCAGTGAAGGCAGGGCAGAATAGATTTCACGGTTTTATCACCAAAGGGAGAGCTGTGTCTTTTGGACATGCCTAAGCAATGGGCAGTGTGTAAGCTGTACCAGCCTAGGAGTACGTCCAAGACATGATTCCTCCCCAGCTCCGCTCTTGCTCCAGGGGAATAGTAAATTACTTCCCACCTCATGCAAATGGCAAGAGATGGGGCCCCTCCCTGCCCCCTTGTAAACCGTGGGGAGTATTCGGGAAATAGGGGCTGTGTGCTGCACCAGGCTCAAGATTCAGGCAGGGCAAAGGCAGGGGTGTTCCTGAATAAGACAAGGGGACAACATAGCCCTAAATAAACAGGGCCAGATTGCATCACTCTTGCTCACACTCCGTAGCATCTTATTCCTCTTTCTAGCTCCCGGAGCTGCTCACTCAGCTAGAGCACAGCCGTTGTATTTTCAGATCAGCCTTATCAGCATGTGTGGGGATGGTGGGGATGGAGGCAGAGAAAAGGCTAGGAAGAGCGTAGCCGGTCATGCGCATGGACCCTGATCCAGCAAAACACTCGGGGCCCGATCCAATATCAGTAAGAGTCTTTCCAATGACCTCAGTAGGGGCTGGATCGGGCCCTTAGCCATGTGCTTTAGCAATGGGATGACTCACGTGCTTTAAGTAAAGCATGTATTTCAGTGCTTGGCTGGATCAGGCCCTAGTTTTCATCTGTTTTGTTTTGTTTTGCAGGAGCGATAGAAATCTATGGCTGCAGATTTTGGGAGTTGAGATCCCCACTGCTGACTCTGCTTTGTTCTGCACCCTCAATGAAAACAAAAACAGCCTTCCCTCCATAAATCAATCGACTGGCGTCTCATCTGCTCCATAGCCAGTCAGACAACATCAACACAGTGACAAGAGAGGTGTGGTATCCCCCAATTGTCTTGCAGTAATGGGAAAGACGCACATGTGTTGACGTCTAACATCAAAGGCACCTGCTCTATGCAGTGTAGTTGGAGCCATGCTGGTCCCAGGATATGAGAGAAACAAGGTGGGTGAGATAATGTCTTTTATTGAACCAACTCACCCACCAGTAGAAGTTGGTCCAATAAAAGATATTACCTCACCTACCTTGGCTCATCAAAGGCATCTGACTGCTCTCACAGACGAGAAATAGGTGTAGACAGGGAGTTTGACTTTTATTCCCATAGGGTAGACCACACCTTAATGGAGAGATTTGCTCATGGGTCACTTCACCCTCATTCAGGATTCCACTGACTCCCTCTGCTCCTACTTACAATCACTCCCATTCCCTCCCCTATCACTTGCCGTCATAAAAGCTCCCTGTGACAACTGCTGCAGCCGGTGACATGCAATAAATAAAGACAATATTTTACGTATTTTTAGCTGCCCTTATATGACGATAGAGGAGATCAGACTAGAGGATCCCAATAGTCCTGTCTGGCCAATGATCTATGAAAGCAGCTGAACACAAGGGGAGAACCAGCTCCTTGAAGAACACTAGCAAATCATCAGTGACACAGGGATCCCAGTTTGGAAGCACCTGGGTTAGGGATAGGATATCAACGTACAGTTGTGTTATTCCTGGTTACATGCTGGTTCTTTATTTGCAATCTTTAGGAATATTCCTGTGCACTTAGAGCACAGTCGTGACTAGCTGGGGATTCCCGGGTGGTGTAAAACCAGAAAGGTCAGCTCCACACCACACACTCTCCTAGAATCAGAGAAACGTTGGGCTGGAAGGGACCTTGATAGGTCACCTATCCATCACCCTGCGCTGAGGCGGAACCAAGTATGCCTAGATCATCCCTGGCGGATGTTTGTCCAAACTATCCTTAAAACCTCCACCTCCCAGGATGGAGGTTCCAGTACTTAACTGTCCTTCCAGTCAGAAATGTTTCCCTAATATCTCACCTAAATCTCCCTTGCTGCAGATTAAGCCCATTACTTATTGTCCTACCTTCAATGGATATGGAGAACAATTTGATCACCATCCTTTTTTATAACAGCCCTTAATATATGTGAAGACTGTTATTGGGTGCCCCCTCAGTAGTCTTTTCTCAAGACTCAACATGCCCAGTTTTTTAAAACTTTCCTTAAAAAAGTTTCTGAAACCTTTTGTCATTTTTGTTGCTCTCCTCTGGACTCTTTCCAATGTGCCCACATCTTTCCTAAAGTGCAGCCCCAGAACGGGACACAGTACTCCAGATGAGGCCTCACCTGTGCCGAGCAGAGCAGAACAATGACTTTCCGTGTCTTACATATGACACTATTAATACACCCCAGAAGGATATTAGCCTTTTTTGCAGCTTCATCACATTGACGACTCATATTCAATTTGTGATCCACTATAACCCCCAGATCCTTTTCTGCAGTATTACCGCCTAACCCATTATTCCCCATAAAGAGATACCATGATGCAGATTTGAACCACAGTTGCTGTGGCCCCAATGCAGAGTACTAACTGCTATAAGATCACAATAACCCACCTGGAAGGGACTCCTGAGCAGACCAGGGGAAGGAGGGGCAGTGGCAGGTGTACAGTTTGCTCCA
This sequence comes from Terrapene triunguis, assembly GCF_002925995.2. Taxonomy (NCBI): domain Eukaryota; kingdom Metazoa; phylum Chordata; order Testudines; family Emydidae; genus Terrapene; species Terrapene triunguis. The sequence goes on along the minus strand of NW_020664482.1, from coordinate 5,570,112 downwards.
GACACCTCTAGCTGGTGAAATGGCCCCTATGGGACTGTTCTAGCCAATGTAACTTAGAGCAGCCCTCAGACTGCTCGATGTTATGACAAGGGCCATTTCAGTCCCCAGTCAACATCAAGATCAGTCTTTACAAGCACCTTCCCATCCTGTGCTACGTCCTGGGGTAAGCACAGCTCAGCTGGATTTGGGGATCCAGCCCTTTGGTCAAATATTGCTCTGACTTACACAAGTGTAAATCAGGATGAATTCCATTGAAGGGAGTGGATTTACACTGGGTTTAGACCATCATAGTGGAGAGCAGCTTTTGTTTGGCTGCCTCTCTGCTTCTGCCCCACTTCCAATTCTGACACTGAAATACAACGTACATCGATTAGGCTTAGGCACCAGCCACCTGCTCCTCCTAGGTCCCCGGTGCGTGCGCTCAGCTTGCTCAGCCAGGGTTGATCCTCATGGAACAGTCTGGCACTGCCGCCCTGTGGCCTACCACTTGCACTCCTGTTTCTCTGGGCTGCTGCATTGAAGTACACAGGGTCTCAGTCCCTCCCAGCTGGCTGTAGTCTCTTCCCATCCTGACCCCTCGATGTTTGATCTGGATCTAGGAGTAGTCAGCTTTCTGGAAGCCAGCCAGCACTACTGGAGTATAAAAGGGTACTGACATGTGTATTAAGAGTATTGTTGAGCAGATTATTGTTACATAGAAAATAGGGTCTCCTCTAAACAAATGTAAGAAAAAATACTCACTCATATTATTTACTGTCAGGGTCAGGTGGTTCAGGACATACTATTGCAGTAACCTCTGAATTTGGAGGGAATTTACCTTCCAGCACAAAAACATCTACTGCGCATGGCTTGCTGCTAGGTCCGGCTCTGATATCTCACTTAAAACTGTTCTTACAGCTAACATGAAAAAATTAAGCATGTTTGCATGTCTTGGCCAGAATCAAACTCAAGTTCTTAAATTTTAATATTGGGAAACCTAAACTGGGTTGAAATACAACAGAATACAATCACTGTCTCGTTCTTGTGACATTCTCAACTATGAAGTTGAGTCCATCGAGTTTCTTTTCTTTTGCACGAGAGAAAACACTATTTTAACCCCTAAATTGGAAGGAATCGCAAATGATATTAAATGAAAACAACTCTTAAGAATTTCAGATAATAAGGAATGTTGAGCATTAGGAAAAACAGTGATTGTGCTGGGGATTTTTGTCACTGTTTCTTTTGCAAGAGCTTCGTGCTCTACTATCCCTCTATTCAGAGACACTCTTTGGTAAAATTTTCTTGAAACTGCTGTCTGTGATAATAGACTTTAATTAAAAAGCAAAAGCTTTGTGAAATGGGTGAGCATATCCGGTAGGTGATTACTACTTCAGGGTAGTATGGGCTTGATCCAAAGTCCATTGATATCAGTGAAAAGATTCCCACCGACTCTGATGGGCTTTGGGTCAGGCCCTAAAACATGCAGTCTGTGGCTAGGTTAATTTGGTGAAATGGAAGGAAAAAAGAAGACTGAACAAGCAGGGAGGAAGATTTCAGAGCACAATAAAACTTAAGAGTAACGTTGGAAACGTGCTCAGAGTGCAGCAAATTCTCATTAATGGAGTGCAAGAAAGAAAACTGGAGGAAAAATACCATACGGTGCAGCTTTTTTATATACATATACAATATAAAGTTTTATATTGCAGGGGGCAATAATAAAAATTAAGCAATAAAAACCTAAACAGGTCTTATAAATCAAAACCTAGGAATTAAATAGGAGAGCAGGACGTATAAATTTAATCAGAATAGCATAACTTCAAAGTCTTGGTTCATATAAATCAGTCAACATATCTCAAAGTGCAACCTGAGGATTTATAAACTAAATCTTTCTTTATGAAGTACTTATTAGTCTGATTTATAAATCAACTGTGCTATTTATAAATCTGTTTTATGATGTGCAAATCCATTTCCTGACTTAAAATAGCAGTTGAATGTTGCAGCTAAACCTTTGCGTGCCATATAATGATCTCAAAAGCTTTGTGGTCAGGGTTTACTGGCTGTTTTATAAGTCAGTAGCAATATGCAGTACTCAGTCCAAGAGGGAAAGAAATGCGGATGTGAAAAATCCAGCATGTACAGGGGGGCTGGAACAATTTGTGTAGCGGGGGCGCTGAGAGCCATTGAACCAAACCCTAAACCCTGTAAATAATGGAAACCACTACAAGCCAGGGGGTCCAGCAGCACCCCCAGGACCCCTAGTTCCAGCACCTATGAGCATGTAAGTCTATGGCAAAGCAAGGTTTTTTCATCAGGCAATAATTTAACAAATGCAGCCCATATTTCTGTAAATAAAACTCTGACTTCTCATTAGCCGCACATGAACATATACTAAAATATACATCACAGGAGTCTATCAGAGCAGGCACAGAGGAAAACAAGAGCCTGATTTAAAAGCACAACCTTCCAATATTGTTCTGCTTTTCAACTCTTAACAGGAAGCAGCACATGAGACTGACAGCAGAGGTTGGCTTGAGGTCCCATTGTTCACACAACTTTATGCTTGGGCAACTGTCCACAACTGGCTGGAGGAAAAAAGAGATTGACATAAGGCCTGGACATACTGTAAAAAAGAAACCTCAGTAAGATAATCAAGACTCTCAGACCAAACTGCCAAAAAGGAACACAGCAGAGAGACAAACACAGCTGACAAGAGGGCTGGATTGAGGGGTACTAAATTCCCCAAATATTTTGACTTCTGTTTAATTAGAAATAAGGGCTGAGGGTGGGTGACCAGATAGCAAGTGTGAAAAATCGGGACACTTTTTTTTCGGGGGTGAGTGGGGAGGGTATAGTTGCATATATAAGACAAACCCCCAAATATCAGGACAGCCTCGCTAATATCAGGATGTCTGGTCACCCTGGCTGAGGGGTGAATCTAACTCGCAACAGGAGAACATGGAGAAATGCTATGGAACCAATTTTTAAGGAGAATTTTGAGATATAATTTTTAAAAACTATGTATTTTTAAGTATATAATGAACCATTTTTATTGGTCTTCCATGTGCCTCAGTTTCACCATCTGTAAATGGGGATAATAATACTGACCTCCTTTGTAAAGTACGCTGAGATCTACTGAAGTAAAAGTGCTATATAAGAGCTAGGTGGTAGGATTTTAATGCAGAATGACAGTAAAGCTTAACAGTTCCCATTGTGCAAAGAAATGATAGAGCTGGTTGAAACTTTTCCACTGAAACTGGGTATTTTTGTTTGTTTTGTTTGTGGTTTTTTGTCAAAAATTGGGGTTTTGATCAAATAAAAAGGTTTCTGGAAAGTGTCTGATTTCCTCAAAAACTGATTATTTGTCGGAAAATTGAAAACCTCAGAAATGAAATTTTATGTCTGAAAACACTTAGGTTTTCATTTTTTGATGAAAAGTAGAAATTTTTCACTGAAAATTTTGACAAAAACAATAATTTTTTGTTTGTTTTCTAGTTAGTTATCGGCTACGTTTTCCAGATGGGGAAAAAAGACATTTTCCAACCAACTGCCTTTATTAAATAGGCAGTCCTTCCCTCAGTACATTTACAGTGTACAAAAAAACTGAGGCTGGAGATGGCAGGAGAGAGGTGGGAAAATGACATTTGATTAAACTGATTTTTTTTGTTAGTGAAATCATATCAATTTTTACTAAATTTTGTTTTTAAAAAATTGGAAAAAGTTTTGAAAGCTTCCCATTTTGACATTTTCAGAATGAAACATTTCTACTTTTTGTTTAAAAATTTACTTTATTTTATATTGAAAAAATACTAAAATAAAAAGGGATAAAAATTATTTTTCAGATTTTCATTTCAAGGAAAATTTCAAAATTTTGGAGCTTCAGCCCAATTCAGGATTTCTTTTTTAAATCTTGAAATTTTTTGCAGGACGCAAAATCTGTTTTCCAACTAGCTCTACTCAGCACCTGGCAGGATCACGTTCCACATGTTTTAAGGAACAACAGATTCCCCAGACTTCTCTTTTTAGCCTAGATTTTCAGACACTGTATTTTTTTTAAAAACTCATGCCAGATGCCTATATCTACAATTACAATAAAATTACAAATTAGATAAGATTTTTGAAAAAAAATTCTGCTCCACATAGAGAATTGTTATATTCCATTCTGAAGTATTGACATTTTGCATAAGCCTCTTCCCTCAGGTCTTCCATCTTAACATGTTTCACTAGCAAACAAAAGAACATTTTGAATAAGTCTGGATTTTCTTAGGAAAAAACCTTAGTATCATACACAGAACCTAAATAAACAGGGGAACTCTGACTTACATAGCAGCTACACAGTCAGCCCATGGACATGCCATAGCGTAGGTAGCAAGTACATGGTTTTTTGTTGTTTTTAAGAGGGGAAAACTCAGAGTAGAATTTTCAAAAGTACCCAGCAGTGGGCTAATTCTGTTCTCACTGATCTTCCTGGAAGTTAGGCCAACACTGGGCACTTTTGAGAATCCTAGTCTAATTTTGGCAGATCTCTGCCTAAAATGTATGACAAACTAAGAGCCAAATCATTCCCCCCTTCTCGGCGGGGCTGGAGGGGAACTTTTCAATTAGTATGAAACTGATCATCTTTCTATGCAGTGATTGCCTGCCTTAGTGAATGTTGTGACTGTAGACATACTTCAGAGGAGGCAAGAAACAGGCCAGGCGTTTTAGCTAATATGCCAGCTGGTTTCAAAACACTATGGCAAATAATAAAATCAAAGTCCCAAACCCACTGATCTGTTCAGATACAGTATCTCACTCTGCTCCTGACAATTACTTTATGATAGTTTGCTGGACTTCATTATTTTTTATTTATTGTTGATGTTTCTCTGTGGTATTTTTCCTTCCCATTTTCTTGATATATGTTGCTATTAATTATTCTTTGCTATATTTTAGATGTTACATTTTTCCAGTATGTCACTGTAAAAAGAAACCCTTCAAAAATGCAATCAGAACAAAGAAAGATCAAGGAACGTACTTATTTAAAAATCAATAGTCAAGTCAGCAAAGATTTGGGATGCTTCGCCCCTGCTTCCCATTTCATGTTTTACAGGACATAAAAAGAACCAGGAATATATTGATTTGCTCATTCATTATGTATGACCAAAAGAAACTTACGAGCCTGCACGAATCTTTCATGTTTTAAAAACCTCTATAATTCTTCAAGCACTAAACTGTGCATGGAGCATGATGTAAAAAAATAAGAAGATGCTGTTACCAGATGGAGACAATGAAAAATGTTAAGCAGTGGCATTATTTTTCTATACCAATTTCCCTATTCACTATCTTTAATGACAGTGCTGGAGATCAGTTGCAAAGTTCAGAAATGAATCCAAACTTCTCCAAAGTCCATGAGGGTATGGATCAGCATCCCCAGTTTGGGCATATCCCTGTGAACAAGATCCCACAGCTTGCAGTCAAGCAGCTGCAGGGGCTTGAGGGCTAAGATCCATTAGCCTGAGGAGTGAATAAACTATTCTTGATGGGACTCTCTGGTAAAACAGTCTAAATCTACAATTAACAGCTACCAAAACTGTTCTGAAGACTTACTGTTTTGTGCATTGGAATGATATTATTGTTATTGTCTAAAGGCAAACTATTGACATTGCCTCCCCAAATGGAAGCCTGTCGCCAAGTTTTAGGACACCATACTAACAAAAAAGTGTGCATTGGTGCCCATCCACATATGCAGGAAAAAGTTACAGTCCATCTAACTGTCTGCACAGGTGTGTTAATTGCACGTGCAAATACTAGTTTGTTCAGTTTTGCAAGCCAATCTCAGTCCCCACCTGAATTTCCAGGCTGCTTGTCTTTCCTAAAAGTCCTACTGAATCCACTCCCCAAATATTTGGGGGGCAGAATGTATGAAAGGAAGAGATGCTCTGTAACAATGAGAACCAGTGCCACTATTACAAGGACTGCAATCAAGAATTTCCCTTAATTTAGGGCTTGATCCTGAACACTCTGATCTAGCAAAGCCATTAAGCACATGCTTAACTTGAAGCAAGTGAGTAAATCCCATTGACTTCAATGAGGCAATTCACATGCTTAAAGTTAACCATGTGCATATGTGGTTTGATGGATCAAGTCCAGAGTGCCCAGCACCTTGAAGGACTGATCCCCCATTTCCTGCCAAGATTGGAAACATTTGACAGACTCTTCGGAAGTTGCGTTCCCAGCGTTTCAATGCTATACCACATCTTTTTCTAGCTCCAGTAGATCATGAGATGTTAGCACTGAAAACAGCCCCTCAGCCCCCCATGATCTGACAGATTTTGGCTCCAAGACTTACAATAACAAATCACCTGATCTCATATCAGCATGATGTTTACTCCCTCCTCTAGGCCAGCCATACCACATGCAACTACAGCATCCCTCATACCTACCACAATGGTCTGACGAGGCCACTTCAACTTGATAGTCACGTTAAAATGAGAAAAGAGAAATAGCCCTGTTGGCTCAGACCGGTGATGCATCTAGTCCAGTATCCTCTCTCTGACAGAGGCCAACCCCAGATGTTTCAGAGACGGCTGCTAGAAATATTGCAGTAGACCACTATGGAGTAACCACCCCAAAGGCCAAGATTCTTTCTAACTTCCCCATTAGGAATTTCTCTTACGCTGGAAGTATGAGAGTTTACAAAATTTGTTGTTGTTGTTGTTGTTTTCTCCACAATTTCAACCCTTACAGTTATAACTCTCTATATTTCTGTTATCCATATAAATATCATCTCCCTTCCTGAATCCTGTCAAGTTCTTGGTCTCAGTGGTATGTTGTGGCAATTAATTCCACAAGCTAATTATGCACTGTGTGAAGCAGTATTTCGCTTGATAAGTTTTAAGTACGTAGCATTTCAGTTTCATTGAAAATCTCATTGGTCTTTTCAAATTCTTTTCTCATGAGTGTTTTTCCATAGCTAGTCTTCATTCTTGTGGCCCTTCTCCACACCCCCACTATTTCTTCTATCTCCTTTTTAGACAAGTGATCTGAAATGAACATAATATTCCACTGATATACATCATATTTTCAGTATTATTTTCTATCCTATTCCTTATGCCTCCTAACGTTGTTTGGTTTTTTTGACTGCCATTGCACCTGTTCCATAAATTATGCCATGATGCTTTTTGTAAAAAATAAACTCTACATCTTCCCATGTTTTAGAGGCATGCACGCAACCGAGTGTCAACTTTTGCTCATACAGCTTGAAACTCAGCTTAAGCATGCCCTGTTTGACAGAAAGAACAAACTTCAGTACTGCAGATGGTTATCAAAGGAGGATTCATTTGTGTGTACAAAAGCACAAACACAGCTCACAGAGAACTTACGAGTCATGTAGAAAAGAGACTGAACACAAAATAACTAATAATGTTGACGCAGATCAGTGGGACCACTACATTAAAGGATAAAAGAGAGGTATTTGAATAAAGCTTAGACAAAAAGAATAGCTAGAATAGACGAACCCAGCAGGGAAAGAGGGAACAATTGGCCACCCAGAACGGTTATTAATGCCAAATGTTTCAGTCCAGTAACAAGAAGTAAATTTATTACCAATGGAGGAAGATACACAGGAAATAGCCAGCTGCTGGAAGCCACGCATTGTGTAGCTCAGTCAGTTGTCATGGGTATCAAGGAAGACACAGAAGCAGAGCCAGCTGTGCGACTTAATCTTCCTGGCGGAGTATTTTAAAACTTTAAGCCGACAGCTGGCACACGTGGTAAGAGCAAAAACTAGGACAGTGTTGAACTCCCACCTCCGTCCAATCAAGTGAAGAACTTCAATACTGCCTCATCCATGAGTTTGTTAAAATATTTGGAACCAGCAAGACGTGTGTACTTTACACAGCCATATTGACAACATCACTGATACCCGTGGAATTGCATCATGGATGAAAAATGGCCCGTTATTCTGCTTCCGTCTGAATCCATCTGTCATGGGATTATCTGGATCCAAAACTCTAGCTGGAATTGGACACTCCACATCAGACTGTTGTTAGAGCAAACACAGACTTTGACAGAGCTATACAGATTTACAGCAGCTGAGGACCTGCCAATGTTTTACGAGGGATCTGGCATTAGTCTAGCATGCACCAAAGAGAGTGCCTGAAAATATTGCTATAGAAGTTCAGCATAAGAGTGCAACATGTTGAGAGTCAGACATGGCTGGAGCTCAGATGCCAGCAGGCAATTAAAGATAGCAGATAGGATAGGAATAAGAACACAGTACAGCAGAGACAGAATGAGACCTTTGTGGGACACAGATTATCCCACTGCTGCCTCCTGCAGGGCTCTGACATCCTCCTCTGGACCACCTAGGACTGGCCATGGGTCACAGACTAGATGGGTCTGGGGTTGGAGCCAGTCTGCAAATTCCTACTGCCTTAGAGTTTGCTAAATTGCATTTTAGTACTTCTTTATTAGTTGCAGTAGATTTGGGGAGGGGGCTTGTTTGTTTGCTTCTTTGAAGAGTCACTGATTTGACTTACATCCTGCTCATTGATTTATCCATTTCATGGTTGTGCTGCTGAATTCATATTCTACTGCAGTGACCCCGATAAACAAAGAATGGTGTTTTCGTGTAAAAAGGCTCAAATTAGGAACGGCGGGGGAAGGGAGGCAATACAATGAGTCACCATGAGCATTCCCCTCCTGCCTCAAAACAAACCCAATCCAAACCTTTTCAGAGCTTCAGGAGAGTTGAATTAAGGATGCGCTCTCACATTTTCTAACACGTTCAAATAGCGTGGGATAGTCTGGCGAGCTCCTAGAAGTTATTACAGCCCCAATCCTGAAATGAGCACTGCTGGGGTAGACACCAGCTCTCGCTTGGTGCTCGCTGCAGGACTGGGGCCTATCTTTGAAAGCAGGAAATCAGCCAGACCCAGCAAAGAGGCTGCTGTATCAGAATGGAGAAACAGGGTGCCCGACTGAGGAAGTGGGGTTTTCTCCTTCATATGCAGGCTTGAGCAGGTGCTAATGCACAGTAGCTGCACCCGTCTTATTCAGTAGGAGCACTGTTGTGATCAGTTAGTGTGTAAAACATTTTACGCCAGCCCATGGCAGAACAGTAAGAGCCAGACTGCTATTGGCTCTTATCTGGGGAGGGCGTGAAAGGAGTTTTTCCCCCCACACTTTGCCAGTCACAGTCCCCAGGCTCAAGGGAGTTCAGGGATTGTTCTGTCTCTGTGGGGCACTATGGTATGTATCACTCTAAAGAGGGGGCAGGAGTGGGTTGGAGACAGTTGTGGTTACAGGACTACCTCTGTCCCCTCTCATGGTTTCTGAGTATGCCCCCCTGAAGTGTCAGGCCTCGTGCCTTTACCTCACCTGGAGTGGAAACCTGCAGTTCTCCCGGTCTTGGACAGGGTGCTGGGCCACAGACCAGCCATGCTTACCCAGCAGCCCCAACTGGGATCGGCAGCTGCATATCCTCTTGTTGGGAGCTGTGATCAGTGGTTAGTACAGTGACCAGACAGCCTGTTCAAAACAAAGTATTGTCAAATCTTAACAATAGGAACCAGGCAAAGCATAAGAGAAGACTCTACGCAGGTGTATCTTACTCCCAGGCTTAGGTAGGCCTACCTTATCCCAGGCCCCTGACTTCCAGGAAGTCAGTTTCCCCCCTGCAACAGTGTCTGCTTCCCTCTCCCCACTGTGTCCCTTCTTAAAACCAGCCAAAACTGTGTCAATTGAGCCTGGTTACACCAGTTTGTGCAGCTCACTGGGGTGTTGGGAGGAGACCTTCGAAGCAGTTGGTTCTGCATTGCCTCACAGGCTTGTGGGAGCAGCTGTTGTTAGTCTATTGTCCACCTTCCTGTGCACATGCAGCCAACCCCCTTCTTAATTTAAAGCCTTGTAGCCATACAGTTTCCTGGCCACAGTCAGACAAACAGAGAGAACCTATCCTCTTGATGAATGACTACAGAGCAGCTCCAAATGCGCCACAGAAACCTGGCCCCATCACTCACCTCTGCACTAACCCACAGAGGAGGCCTGGCACACTAGAAGGAGCAGGGTGGTGTGTAGCTGCACGGCCCTTCCCTTCATACCAGGAAACTCAGGGAGAGACTGTCCTCCGGACCTAGACCTAGCTTCCTCTGAGGGTGACCATAATCCTTCAAGGCATAATCTAACCCTGTCTTTTCCACTATGGCAAATCTACTGGGTGGCCGAGGGCAGCAGTGTTGGGCCCGAGCTGCTCTTTTCCTCCTGCTCAAGGGGGCCGTAGGTTGCCAGAAGGGGAAGATTCTGTGGTAGAGGCTGAAGGGTGGGTCACAGAGGCAGAGTAGCTGGGGGGGCCTGGGTGGAGAGTGCCAAGTCCAGTACATACTGGAACCCATCAGCTGAATCATCTATGGCGCTAGCCCAAGCCAAAACTCGCTACCAAGGACAGTTCCATGAGAAAGCCGATGGTGAGTATAGTGTTTCAGAGATTTCATGGGACACTCTCTTTTAGAAGCCTTTAGGAATCTGGTACTTTTACAAAATAAAGACCTGAACTGTTTTCTAAAACAATCTAGCTAAGAGAAAAACTGGAACGTGAAATCATTTGAAGAGTAAAATAATAAAAGCAAAAAAAAAAAAAAAAAAAAAAAAAAAAAAGGGAATATGAGCACGGGCTGAATGGTCATCGTAAGCGGCATCTGATGCCCCAAAGGGAGGAAAAGGAAGGATTCATTGCCCACCGCGTGGGGGCACTTTCCCTCTAGCCCAGAAACAAGGCACTGGTAAGCCTACATTACTGTCTATTCTGCACCTTTGTGAGTGTGTCTGTTAGTGAGGCTCTGTGTAAAGCACTGGCTGATCAGATGTGTGTGTGGAAGAGTTTGATTCATATTGAAAGGCATGGAGATATTTTGATATATGGACATTATAAAACATTTGTGTTAATAGAATGTGTTATTTGTTGTCGGTGTAAAGTATGTGGCTTCTTTTCATTACTTAACAAATGATTTAATCATGCATATTTTTACAACTAGATAAATATTTTAATCTCTGTTTACTGCCAGTAGCATTAACTAACTGCTTTCTGTAATCCCTTTATAAATCTCATTTGTAACACATTTAATCTTATATAAATTCTCTTTTGCTTTCTTTAGTAGCTTAGATTCCAACTGCTTTTTTCTTTTATTGTCTGGATTAAGATTTTTTTTGTCTGATTGGTGGCTTTTGGAACAAATACTTTCCTGTAGACAATACTGTATCTTGTAAATGGATTTAATCCTGATACTGAGCATTGACAAAGTATAGGCAACATGCAAACACTTTGCATACCTACCGCTGACTGTACATATATCATAAACACAAAGCTCACCTTAAAATATCTTTGGCAATTAAAAATGTCTGAGTGGGAGTCTAAGAATTACAAGTTCTACAAAATTTGGTACCAAAATTTTGAATTTAACTTGAAAAATTTTCTACAGACATCCTTGTGGAACTCTGAGCAAGTGTCTGTGCGTGACCTGTGCACTGGGGATAATAAGGACAAACTAAAGTATATTCAGAATTGTAACCAAGATCAAATTTTGACACTTGACACTTTACCTACATTAGAAGCCTACTCCAATGGCTACTGATGTCAGTGGGAGTCATTCTATGGATGGAATGCCAGGAGTGCCCTGGTGAATTGCCCAACGCAATGAATGAAAATGAACAACGCACAGAAAAATCCATTGATAATACCTTCCTGAAACTGCATATTACCTTTAAAACAGCTACTTCCTAATATAGAAATCCTCTACTCACACTAGAAACAAGGAAACAGAGAATTTCATGTCACACTTGGATGCATCAGTTGCTGGCCGCAGTGATGAATCAAAATAATTGCCTGGTCCAGTGTTTTATATGATTCTAAATATAAGGCTGGATCTAGAAAATCTTTACATGAATAAACCTCTGATTATAACAAACAATTCAGTGGCTTCCAACAGCCTCATTATTTCTTGGGCATTAAACCTAAAGGAGAAGGGCACATGTTTAGAAATTGTGTTCAACTAATGGGACTGTTTCCCTGACTAATCTTTTCTTTGTACAGTTTTTGGGTTCTGTTCTTATGTCTGCAGGTATAAAAGTGACCTAGGAGTTGCTGCTCCTAATGAAAATTGGATGTTTCAAATCCTCCCAGGATGGATGAACTTCAGAACATTTGGATCCTCATGGAAAAGTCGTATTGACTTTAAGAGAAAGATTAGCATTGTCTATAGGGTTTTTTTTGGGGGGGGGGAGAGGGAGGCGGTTTAAAACAGCCTATAGAATTTAAAAAAGAATGATAGCCCTGCTATAGAATTCTAGAAACAAAAACTACAGCAGATAGGATTCAGTTCTGTAACTCCATTTATGGCAGTGGAGTTACACCAACAGAGAAATTGGCCCTATATGTTTTTAAGTATAATTTCTCGAGACCTCTCTCAAGCTCTTAGAGAGCTTTATTGGCTTCAGCCCTGTTAACTTCTATCCGATGTTTCCATGAGAAAAGATTTGGTTTGGTTAGGCATCCCAAAGTATGACATCATTTGGGCACTCATCCAAAACTCCAGAAAGCCCCATCTCCCCGTACAGACTGCGTGGTCTGTGTGTGGCAGGAAAAGCAGAGGGCAGTGTCCCATTTCATTCCTCAAGGGCCCACATCATCTCCTGCCATCTTGCATTGGGTCTCTCCCGCACCACCTCAAATCTATGTAGGTGTGGAAGGTGCTATCTGGTGTTGCTACTAAATAGCTGAGATAAAATCCACCAGGAAAATCAGACCAGGGCTTGAACTCACAGGCTAACTTTCGTTGCCTACTGCAGTAAATATATTTACTTCTCTAATTACCAACTGCAGCTAAGTGTCTTAAGATAGCAGCAGCAAGGTGATATACACTACAATACCATTCACCTCCAACAAGGAGGTGAGGTAATGGATACACGTTTAGCTATGTAGCAGTAACCGCACGATCACTGCCACTTAAGATAAAAGGGCAGCTGTTGCATTGATTTGATTTGATTTGTGACGGACTTCTGCTATCGGATGCTTCACAGCATGGCCTGATCTCGCTCCACCCTAAATAATCTCACTCAGGGCCTGATCCCTGGAGGAGCTTCCTGACCTTGCAGAAGACTGGAGGAGAATATTGCCTCATAGGATCGCCCACTCAGTTTCTTTCATTCTCTCGGTTGTGCCTGGCTGCAGCACCTTCAATTCCCGAGGTGAGATTCAGAGAGGCAAGAAAAGTGGCACTCACACAAAAAACGTTTTATCTTTTTAGCTAGAGCTTGTCAGCAAGGGAACTTCAGGCCATTTTCCTGCCATCGCTTTCCTTTTATGAGTTTGTCTGTCTTGTCTGCTAAGTAGCAGCTAGAATGGAGTGAGCTGTAAGGGTCAGCTTCGGAATTGAGAAGATGAAACCCACACAAACCATTTGTTTGAAATTATCGACTTGGGGATCTGCCTTTCACTCTCCCCCCGACCTCTGGTCGGCCCTTGGTCCCAGGCTACTGCAACAACCGTTATTTACTTGTTCCAGAGGGAGGATGATCTTGCAGCTAAGGATCCAAAGCCCATTGAAGTCAATGGGGAAGGCCCTAGAGCAGAGGAACAAGTCAGCTGAGTTGTAATTCTCACTCTGCCAGAATTCGCTTTGGAACCTCAGGCAAGTCACGTCTGTGTCTCTCGGAGGACAAGCATCATCTTACCTGCAGTGTGATGTGTTATATTGCTTGTGCTTTTCCAGCTTGCTCTTTCCTCTTCCCAAAAGTTCAAAGGAAAGGCCGCCGAAGACCCAAGGTTATTCTCTGGAAAAGAAACAATGTAAATTAGAAGTTCTCGCTGAATCTCCATTTTTAAACAAATGTAATCACCAGTGAAAAGTTTACTGGAAGAAATCTCTTGTGAATGAGAATGAAAAATTCCCAGCACATGTCTAAAAATGAGCCTGCTCTTTTGACCCCAGAAAGCAGCATATTTGGGGCCTCATGGTCAGGTACTGCAGTTACCTATTTGCTTTGAGTGGAAGGGAAGTCAACCAGGCTGAAAATATTGGCCACTAGCTTCTTTCATGAACATATGGTCAGAGTGAAGCCCGAACTCCTGCACCCAAAGCTAACCATTCCCATCCCAGTGATGGTCTGCCTGGTCTCTGTATGGTCTGGCAGCAGCTGCAGCAGTCAGCAGTTCTAGCCCTACCATCATCTTCCTAAATTGTCCACATGCCCAGTTCTTTAATTAATGGAAATGTAGACTCTCTTTATCAGAGGCAAAGCCTTCAGCCCCATTGGTCGCCACTACGCAGTGTGGGGCAGTCTACAGACACCGGAATGGGGATCCAAATGGGTTCTGTGTCTGACTCTGCCACTCACTTGCTGTGTGATCCTGAACAAGATGCTCATGCCAGCATTTTCAGAGGGTGTGGAGATGGCCATGCACTAGGGAAACTGGTTGACCTGCTTTGTCCGGGCTGGTCTCCTGTGGGACTTTCAAAATTTGGTAGGCAAGGGGTGGTGGTTTGGAAGATATGAGGTAACACTTGTTCATGCATGGATCTAGCCCAGGGGTGCTTACGTCTGCAGCCGGATTTGAGCAAAGGTTGCAAAAGGAAGCATAGCGAAAGCATATAAGGACTCAGGGACACCAACACCTGATATTTGGCCACCAATAGGCCACCTGAGGTCAAAGCAATCAAGAAGGCAATTCTGGCAGGGGGCCTCTCTAACACACAGCAGAAGCACTGGATAACACTGGCCTTTCATGCTATGGCCAGGCAGAGTGGGCACTGGCAAAAATAAATGTGCAATGCCACAGGGGCTAGGGCTCAGCGGGATAAGCAGCGAGGTTGCAGCCCACAGCAAAGATAAATAGTCCAGCCCTCCACATTTCTACCCAGCAGAACCTTATGGGCATATAGAAATCTCTCACCAGCTGTCAGGGTTCCCTCCCCACGCTGAACTCTGGGGTACAGATGTGGGGACCCGCATGAAAGACCCCCTAAGCTTATTTCTACCAGCGTAGGGGTTAGCTGCCCCTGTACAAGCCCACCAGGGAGCCTGGGAAAAAACTCTGGTTGCTAGCCCATATTGCAACATCTGCACTGTTATTGTAACCTGTGCTAGCTAGATTAAAGCTAGTGTGGATAAGACTACCTGTGCTACCACCACACTTTCACATGCAGTGTAGATGGACTCTTTCATTGAGGTCCACAGGTACCACCTCTCAGGACTGGGTCAACATTTACAAAGTGCTGTCTATATTTATGGTGCTGCTAAAATTATTTTTAATCATAATAATGCGGCTGATAAGTAAAGATAAACAGAAAGACGGATAAGAGGTAGAAAAACAAAACAGACAGCTGCTTGCCTAATTTCACTTTGTTAGTTATCTCCAGCCCGTTGCATTTTAAATATTTGGCGCAGATGAAGGAGTTGATTTTCAGAAGAGTCTAGGTCATTGACATTCAATGGAACGTGTGTTTCTAAATCTCTTAGGCACTTTTGAAAAACCTCCTAAATTCTGCTGCAATAATTCAACACATTAACAACTTCGGGTTTTAATATTTGTATTCAGAAGTATACACTGGGCATATAGTGAATTAGAGAGAACTTCCAGTAATTGTTTTTGGGAGAAGCTATATTCTGTGAAAAATAGAGAAAGAGTAACTCTTCTAGAGCTACTGACTTAAATCTTGTGAGTTTAAACACGAGAGTACTGTTTCCAGGCTAAGATCTGGAGAGTGTCGGATGACGGACTTCTGCTGCTTGCTAAAGTGTTCTCTGGTTTTAATATTCTGATGCTTTCACTTGGTTTTGGGTGGTTGCATTTTCTGGGGGAGGCAGAGAGAAGAACAGGACCTCTCTTATTTCTGCACTGTACTCGTGTACTCTCTGCATCCTATAGCATAAACTTATTCCGGAATTTGAAATATTTTGACTGGACGTGAATGTTTCTGAGTATAGATTTTTGATGCATTAAGGCCTCATAAAATGGAAAATTATTAAAGTAAAGCGAACCCTGAGGGAGTTGTCAGGTGAAATTTCCATATTAGTCCCAGGGAGCAGGGAAGAGAAGTGGTAGCATTTCTGACTTTCATCCCTAAGGAGGAGTATTGCCTTAAAAATTGATTTTAAGAAAAGCCACATGGAAAATGAAAGTATGGTGAGCTCCAACAAATGAAAAGCCAGGCCTTTTGATAAAAGTAAAACATTTATCAAAAAAGTAGAAAAGTGTAATATAGTAGAACATGCCTTAATAATATACTGGTTTAAAAACAAGTAACAATATATTGCAGTAGTATGGAACTTTATTCTAAAGATCTTAAAGTGCTTCATGACAGCCCTAGGTAACATATTCATTTGATAGATGGGAAAATCAAGTCAAAGAGTGATCTGCTTAAGAACACAGAATAAGGCCTGGTCTACACTGGAGGGGGCAGGGGCGAGCTAAGTCCGTCTACGTTACGCAACTTCAGCTATGAAAATAGCGTAGCTGAAATCGACATACATAGAGCTACTTACCACAGTGTCTTCGCTGCGGTAGGTCAACTGCTGACGCTCTGCCATCGACTCCGCCTACGCTTCTCACTCCGGTGGAGTACCGGAGTCGACGGTAGAGCACTTGGCGGTCGATTTATCGCGTCTTCCCTAGATGCTATAAATCGACCCCCACTGGATCGATCTCTCCGGAGGTAAGTGTAGACATGCCCTAAGACATTATTACCACTAAAATTAGAATTAAGAGATGAAATCCTGACCCCATTGAAGTCAATGGGAGTTTTGCCATTGACTGCAATGGGTCCAGGATTTCAACTCCCGAGTTCTGATTCCCACATCATGTTCTTGCCATTGAGTACATCATACTCCCTGTCATACTGTGGCCTGGAGTATAATATCAGAAAAATTGTAACCCTTCTGCCAGTCAGAGTTGGCAGCAACAAGGGCCAGGTTTAGTATCTAGGAGTTCCTTTTCAACAATACAACACAAAACCGGCTTCAGCCCCCGCCCAGTGACCTGGGACAATTACCCACCACCCCCTGGGCACCTCTAAGAGGCAATACTTCCCCTCTCGCAAGGACAGAGTCTGAGCGTAGCAAAAAACTTGTAATAAAAGGAGGGAAATAACTTGGCATTACTTTGAGGATACACCGCAAACAGGGCTCATACAGGGCTCAACATAAACCATGAGCGAAAGACCCACCCCCAAGTAAGTTGGGCAGTGTCCTTTTCCCCTCAGGTTCTTAACTCCAGCAACCCAAAAGTCCCTTTAACATGCCTGTGCCTTCTTTGGACCCCACTCACAGTTGTCCTTGGACTGTGCAGACCCAGAGTTCAGAGGTGCATCTGCAGAGTTCACCTCCCACCATGGGTGGAGTGGGGGGTAAGGAGGCACCTTACTTGCTCCGCTGCTCAGGCACTCACTTGTCGCTACTCTCTGTGGGGCTCTGCTCTGGCCCTCTCTGCCAGCCACCCTGCTGGCAGCTCACTGCTCCTCTCCACCAGCCATCCTGCTGGCCGCTCTTCTCCACCAGCCGCCCTCACTCAATTGAGTCTAAATTAGCTCTGTGGAGAGAGGAAGGGTCAGATGGTACCCGGGGCCCTTAGGCAGGGCTCACACCTCCAGGTACAAGAACCTGTCCCCACCCTCTCGCTCCTCACTGGGCTTTGGAACCCATGTCCCCTGCCCAGCAAATGCCCTTTAGTTGAGGGTGAGTCCCGCAATCGGGAAATGCCAAGTACAGTTCTGCTGCCTTGGATTCACACAACAAGGATAACAACCCTTTACTCCTACCTCAATAACAAGGAGACTGGGAATCCAACTGTGATGTTACCTGATTAAAATATGACCATATAGATCATGGCTGCAACCAGTGTTATATATTTGCAACAAATCTTGTACAAAATGTGGCATGTAAGATGTCTATGGAAAGGTTATGTTTTGCTGAATATGATTATGCCATTTGTATGCATGTATTGTTTTTCTATGTGAAGTTATAAGTATTGGTGGATTTTAAATGTTTGATCCTGGGGTAACACCCACAAGGTAGCTAGCCAGCACATCTTGGAGGGACTATTCAAATTAAGTGGCTCATCAAGGAACACTTAACTGACAATGGACCATGGGAGACACCCATCTACACTGAATGGACTGTCCTGCAAACGTGCTGTCTGGGGGATAGGTAATGATTTCCTGCTGTGACTAAGCGAAATCATGCATGGACATGTGACATGCCCATGTGACTCCAAACGCCCATCTTTTACCTGTAATTTTCCACTAGCTGTGCTGAGGGATTTGTTTGAAACAATGGGTTTCCCTCCACGTGGCAGAAGCTATAAAAGGCCTGGAAACATCTCCATTTTGCCTCTTTCCTGCTCAAACCTCCGGACTATGGACTTATACAAATGGGAGCATTCTAATCAAGGGACTGAGGACCTTCCAATGATTTGGAAGCAACCAGAGACTTAACAAGCCAGCAGTTTATTCCATCACTGCTATAAGCCTGAACCAAGAACTTTGCAATTGCTGTATGTATTTGATTCCTTTCATCGATTTTAACTCTCACCTTTCTTTCTTTTTATGAATAAACCTTTAGCTTTTAGATACTGAAGGACTGGCATCAGCGTGATTTTGGGATAAGATCTAAGTTATATATTGACCTGGATGTGTGGCTGGTCCTTTGGGATCAGAAGAACCTTTTATTTGAAGAGATTGGTTTTAAAGAACCACTCACCTCTAAGTCTAGTGTTTTCGGTCGAATACAAGGACTGGAATGCCTAAGGAAACTGCTTTTAGGACTTCTTGTTAGCCAGTGTGGTGAAACAGAAGTTTACTTTTGTTGCTGGTTTGGGTCTATCCTATGGGGGATAGCCACCAGTCTTGGGGTGTATCTGCCAGATTCCTCAGCAGTTTGTCCTGAATTTGGCACTCTCAGTTGTGGCCCAAGAAGGCACGGTTACACCAACTGTTTGGGCAAGCAATCCCATCATGCTGTGCACCTAGGCAGGGTGGGTGTGTCCATGCAAACGAGATCAGCTCCTGAAGTCCTTTGCCACAGCTCATCACTAGATGTCAGGGGAGAGCTCATTCAGACTCTGCTTACACAGTCAAATAGTCTAGACAGAAACTCAGTCTCACCGAGTTACAAATAATAGTTGTAAGGTCTTTGGGGCAAGGAGAGAGAGAGAGAGAGAGAGTGTGTGTGTGTGTGTGTACACACAATGGCACCCTCATTCCTGACTGTGGCCTACTGCAAGTCAGATAATATTTTTTTGTTTCAGTCTCAACCGGGTGGGTAAAAACTATAGAATTCCATAAGACTTTACACTTAGTCCCAAAGGGAAAAAGTGAGAAAATTTAATTGTATTAACAAAAGAATTTTTTAAATAGCAATCTTTATTTCTAAGTGAAATTGATCCCACAATTTTCTGGAATGAATACAGGACAAGAGGGAATCTAATTCTTAATGACTACAGGCTTCAGAGCTGGCTGCTGTACAGTCTTTAATATGGCTGATACTGAAACTGACGGACATGCAATACAACAGCCATTATGTACAATACACCCACATCACTGTTGCATGGAGAATAGTTAAAAGGCTCCAATCCCTACACTCATTTTATCTTTGTATTTGTACTTTTAGTTTAGAACAGTTTTGTTATTATCCACTGCAGTGGCTGTAGGGGATTCCACTATTTCACAATGTGACAACTTCTTAAGTATATGTCACATACATGTTTTAATTTGTATTCAGATCTGAAATTCAAAACTTCTTCTCAACAAGAAAATTCAGGGATTTCAGATCCAGGCTTTGGTTTACAACATTAATGAGATAGATGAAGCCAACAGGAGTCTGATCCCAAAAAAAACATATTCAAGTTAATGGAAAAACTCCCATTGATTTCAACAGGCTTTACATCAGGCCCTAAATTCAGATACAAGTTTGAATCCTTACAGCCCGGTCCATCCCCAGTGTTCTTCAACCCCTCTCCAAGGAGAAGGGTCCAGTCTGTAATCTTCACTGGAAAACCCATCCTCAGTAATCAGCTGAGAACAAAAAAAACATTTCCAAGAACGGTCATTAAAATCTTGTCTTTAGTATTCAAATAGGGTTGCCACCATTAACAAAAAAGAGGCCTTTTATTCAAAAAAAAAAAAAAAAAAGGACCTGAATGATTCAGCTTTTGTAAAATTTCCTATGAAAAAAAAGTCAAAACAGAATTTGCGACTGCCCAATTGTGCACACAAAATGCAAACCAGCCCTGGTTGAAACGGTTTCAATTTTGGAGGAGGAAAAAATGTGAGGAAAATATTCACAATATATTAAAAAAAAAAAAACACCTCTGTTTTTCAGCCAACTCTAGACCTGGTCTTGACATTTTAAAACATTTGATGAAAAATTTGAATTTCCCCCACAAAACAAACCAACCAACCCCTTTTTTTCAAACCAGCTCTAACCTTGTTGTGCAAGCAAACCTAGGCATCTTTTGCTAGTAGTGCTTATGAGCATAGAAGGAGCATTTTGAAAGATCCTCTGACAATCTGCCTCAACTTGGTGCCCTAGAAGAACATCCTAAAATTGAAGCCATAGGCCCTAATCCTGCAAGGTGTTCGATGCAAGCACTCTCCTGCACCTATGCAGTATATCCTGCAAGGCTGCGGGTTTAGGACCTCATGCAGGAAAGATTTATGCCAGGGCTTACCTTCACACACTGTGAATAGTCCCATTGACTTCAATGGATGCATAAAGTTAAGCGTGTGAATAAGTCTTTGTAGGACTAGGGCCTAAGAATCCAGTCTGCAGCATCTCCTCATCATTTGAACAATTATTTCCAATTGTTTTCAGTTGATCACCATTTGTTGTACTGAGCTTCCTTCAGATTACTGCTAAATATTCTGTATTGATTTTAAAGTGTGAGGCTAGACTACTCCATTTATCACCTCTGTCAGGTATGAAAATGCTTTTTGCTTGTCATTGCAGATTAATAACTATCTCGGGCTTTCCACCAGCTGAAATAAAAACTGCTTTGTGCAGACATTCATTCGGCCTTTGTACTCTTTTATAATTGAGATTTCTTTTAAAAACTACTCATTTCTCATTTTATTGGGCACAACCACGGTACTTAAGGTTGCAAAAGCAGCTTCTGTTATGACCCTTTGAAACATTAAACCTCAAACCTCATTGGCTGAAGAGGTCTCAGCCAGAGCTCCTGATATTATCCTCCTCCAGTTCTGGTCTGAGTGGCACTGCCAGAAAGGAACTCAGGAGAACTCCCAGGCACAGATGTGAGGCAAGAGAGAAGAGACCTTGGTCTGGACAAGGGATGGACTGACTCTGCCCTCTAGGTTTCGCTGTGAATTCCCCGGAGCATCTAAGGGCTGTATTCAGGCTATGCAGACTGTCTCCTGAGGTGAAGGCACCTGGATTCTAAACTTGGATGCCAGATTTCTCCTCCTGGACAACCCTCCATGGAAAGTTCTAGTAAAGCCAGGTCTTCTGCTTAAGGCCCGAGGGGACTATGGCGTTGCCTAGGTCAAGGCGGTGGGGTTCCCATTAGGTGGACACTGCAAGAAGTATCTGTGCTAACTGCACTAGATATTGTCTCTGTTGTTAGACCATTCCCAGCACCTTGTGCTCTTGCTTTCTCTGATTTGTCTTCTCTGGTGCTGCTACTTCTGCTGTAATAGTAGCATAAGCAGTAAAAGAAGAGCATATGATCTCACATGGCAGGAACAGGTGCAGGGAGAACAGATGGAGAAGCAGCAGCTGTGGTAGGCATTCCATCTCCTCTTCTCGCTAACTGGAGGGCACAGGTTTAGCAGCTCACATTTCCCTTGCCAATAAATCAACCACCACCAGCAGTGAATATGCAGTCTCTCTCCTCTGCTAGTCAGCTGTGTAGGGCTGCCGCTACACTGCGAGCACACAGATCCTCCAGGGAACACAATAATATTGATAGCTTCTGCTTCCTCTAGTAGTGATCAGTTAAACAGAGTATGAGTCACCCACACATCCAGTGCCACTGCTGGTTCATAATAATAGCGGAGGCATTTTACCTCAGACTCAAAACTTAACAAACCTAGGGGCAAAACAAAAAGCAGGCAGTGGTGCAGGTGGAGTGACAAAAGCGGGCAGTGGCATTCAGGTGATGTAAAATACAAAGACTCTACCCTATCGGTGTCGTCTTCTTCTCTTCATAGACAATAGCACAGAATTAAATTCCTGGGCATTACTCCATACATGAGAAAGCTGTTATAAAACTGTGTGTCACTCTTGAAAAACATGGTTTTTAATGATGTGTTCTCAACACGACTCTCCCTTTCAACAGGGGCCTACCCTCTCTGGTAGGAAGTTCCCAACTTCCACCTTTTGCCTTGGGATGGAGACCCCTCCTACAGCCTTTGGAGAGGCAGGAATTCCCCCAGAAGTCACTCCAGCACTGTCAGCAGTGAGGACAAGAATCACCTTTATCACCAAACACACAGTCCGAGTGTCCCTCCAGCGTCAGTCACTGATCAGAGCGCCTTCTTTCCTTAGGGCTGGCTGCTTCTCATGGGCCATGTGCTCAGGCTGCTCCTTGGACCTGTCCCTCAGCCCAGAGCTCAGAGTCTCAGCTTGCACGTGCCACGTCCAGCAGCCTGTGCAGTCACTTCTCAAAATGAAGTCAGAGTGAGATTTCCTGCTAGCTGCCGAGCCAATCAGGGCCCTGGGCAGAAGGGCTGGTCCATTCACGCTGTTGATATGTGGCGTACGGGGTTCCACAACAGGAACATACACGTGTGCTCCCCTTTAGGTGCATTAGCTCACTGGTGTCAGTGCTTCTCTGATGTAAACAAGGCAGACAGTGAAGGGCTGCCCAGAGAAGGGAGCAATGACAAATACTGTTATTTAAACAGATTGTCAAAAGACCGTGTATTGCCTGTGCAAGGAGAAAAGAGATGCTCCCTGCCAGTATAGAGTAACTGTGCCCAAATCACTTAGCTGACAGAGGAGTCTGCATAGGGTTGCAATGGCCTCTGCAGAAAAACAATCATAAAGTGTAATAATGAAAGTTCATTCTCATCTAAAAAACAACAGACGGTGAGAACTAGACATTTAGAAATAAATGATGCAGCCCCTAGGTTAACAGGGATTAACAGCAAAGGGGTTTAGTGAGCATGGATCCTTTCCAGTTTATTGTCCACAGATGCATTAAAACTTGTTTTTATCTTCCTTTTCGTTAGCCAGATATGTCATCAGCATTATTAGTAGCCGCCTCCTCCTCCTCTAGTTTTAATTAGAGTATGTGGGGGGGGGGGAAGCATATTTGGTATGACGATGAACTAGGTTTTTTTAAAAAATAATAATTTGGCAATATTTGAATGTTTTCATTAGTCACATGCTGCCTGGGCCAGATTTTCCAAAGCATTCAGCACCCACAATTAAGGCCAGATTTTCCTAAGAGTCTAGCACATTTGGTGCACTCTGGGTGCTGGGCATGACTGAAAAACTGCCCGTAAGTGTCCCAGTGGGAGGTATTGGGAGTGGAGCTTATTTAACTGCTTAAATGGGTGCTGTTTCGCTTGAAAATCTGTGCAGACATACACTAAGGCTGACCATGGAAAATAGGTTTTCTGTCTTCATTTTTCTCCCTGAAACCCATCGCATTAGGTTCTGACCCCTAACCAACCTAGCTGCTTATTAGTGGGAATTATCAAGGTCTTGCTTACCAAGGGGAAAGTCCTGACCATCCTCAAATACACAACATCTGTCCTCCTAAAAGTCACCATTTGATGCCGAAGCACCTTCCCTGTTACTGGTCTATCCTGAATCTTCCACGTCTCACTCCTAGAGAATTTTATTTTCGAGAATATGCATTTCCTAGCAAGCATATTGCTTCTTTACCAACTACAGTAACTCCTCACTTAAAGTTGTCCCAGTTAACGTTGTTACGTTGCTGATCAATTAGGGAACATGCTTGTTTAAAGTTGTGCAATGCTCCCTTCTAACGTCGTTTGGCAGCCGCCTGCTTTGTCCACTGCTTGCAGGAAGATCAGCCCATTGTAGCTAGCTGGTGGGTGGTTGGAACCAGGGTGGACCGGCAGCCCCCCATCAGCTCCCCCTATCAACTCCCCGCTCCCCTAAGTTCCCTGTGCAGCAGCTGCCTGCCGTTCAGCTGTGTCCCTCCCCCCACTGCCATGTGCTGCTCCTGCCCTCTGCCTTGGAGTTGCTCCCCAGAGACTCCTGCTTGCTGTGCGGTGGGGAGGGAAGGAAGTGGGGGCTGTCAGGATGTCCCCCTCCCCCCTGCACCCCACTTACCCCATCTTCCATAGAGCAGGGGGGACACACCAGGGCTCAGGACGGAGGGAGCTTTCAGCAGCTGGTCTCAGCAAGCTGATCTAATTAACAAGGCAGTGTACTTAAAGGGGAAATGCGCATATCTCCCTCCATTCCTGCTGCCTTGTCGAGTGAGAGAGTTAACCCTTGAGGGCTCAGCCAATTGCTAGTTCATCATTTAGCAGTAAGGGAAATATCCCACCCTCTGACTCCTCCACCTCAACCAAGCTTCACAATCATCATCACCGTGTACCAGTATTAAATTGTTTGTTTAAAACTTATACTGTGTGTGTGTGTGTGTGTGTGTATATATATATATATAGTCTTTTGTCTAGTGAAAAAAATTTCCCTGGAACCTAACCCCCTCATTTACATTAATTCTTATGGGGAAATTGGATTCGCTTAACATCGTTTTGCTTAAAGTCACATTTTTCAGGAACATAACTACAACGTTAAGCGAGGAGTTACTGTACGCTCACTAGTGCCTAGGAGCTAAAGGCCAGAGAGCACACTGCACTCAATACACCAGAGATGATGCAGCCGCAGCTTGTTAAGTCCCCAAGTGAGATGGATTAACTTTGATATACCCGATAGTAGTGCCAACAGACTTTGGACTAAGGATTCTCTCTTTGCTTGTTCGTTCTTGTATTTGTATTTTTGGGGGGAGGGGAAATCAGAGATTAGGGCTAAAAAAAATCAGAACAACATTTGTTTAATAATAAAAATTAAACAGGTTTTCAAATGTTTAGGAAGTGCATTGTCCAGAACATGCTCTGTGTAATTATTATGTTTGAAGTAGAGAACATTTTTCAGTACAGTGTTTGTAAAATTCTGTCAAATGTGCATATATGGAAACCACAGGATTTAAATAGGATATCATTACCATACAGACACTTAACAATTTAATAGCATTTTGTCAGCATATTTACTCCCAGAGCCCAATTTCCTAATGTTTAACATGGTTTCCCCTATGGCTCATAATTCTACGTTTTTCCAAAGTAGCTTTAAACATTTCCTCTTTAATGCAGGGATTAACAATGACTTCTGAAGGGTCCCAAGTTCCAGATTTGTGAAGGCTAATTGAACTTTTACCACATTAGTGTGAATTGTCCAATACCACAGTTATCAAATGCAGTACATTATGCCGTGGGTGAAATTTAGACAGAGAAGCCTGTAGGAACCAGGACAGATGCAATCTCAATCCAGCACCCTGAAAACACTAAATTATATGATTTCCCTGTCCACCTTTGTCCCCTAGCCTTCAAATGCAGCATCAATTTTGACCCCTCTAGAGGAGACAACACTGCTGCTAGGTCCTGCTGCTGGTTATTTCTGTACATCATGTCCAAAATCGATCCTCTTTCTCCATTCCCACAGCTAAAACCACTGACCACCTCATTTTTGGCCTGCTACTCATCTTTTCACTCAACTGCAGCCTCCTCCTCCCTGAATCCTTCAAGCCACCTGAAATGCTGCCGAAGTCTTGCACCTTTCCTGCTTACCCAGCCACCTTTCTCTTACCTTCTGCATTCAACTCAAGCTAATTCTCCTTGCCTGCAGAGCTCTGTACAACTCAATCCCTGCTTACACCTCTGCCCTTATCGCTTATTACTCCCAGTCCCTTGCTCTTTTCACTCAGCCCAAGCTGCCACCTACTCATCATCCTTTCTGTAACTTGTCTCCTAGTCTCAACTTTGTGCTGTCTTTCATATGGCCCCCCCATGTCTGGAACTCTCCTCCTGACCTGCTCTGTCAGGCTCCCAACCTCTCCGTTGACTCTCCGAAACCAATAAACTTTAGTGCACGCTAATGAAAGCTAATTTTATCCAATGCCACCCCTCCCCCAACCGGCCAGCTGGTCAGATCAGCCACTAGCCGCAGACATTGTTTTCCTTAACGAGGCAATAACTCCAAGCGGACAATACCCATGTGTCTTTGGTCTATCCAGTAATGAATGTAAAGGTTGTTGCTCAAGTAGTAATAGTCCTCTTTTGGGTTGCAGGACTGGTTTCCTCTTTCATTTTAGGGTGTGATGGTCAGTTGTGTTCAGAGATCTGACAAATAATTAGTCTCAGCCATGGACCTGGCATTATGACTACGCCAATTCAGGGCTTATTTCAAATTAAATGTGACGGGGTATAGACATGGATTAGAGAGATCCAGACCTTTAAGGAAGATGAGAACGTGTAGTTACTTCAGCACAAGTTTAAATCTTCTCCTGTTTCACTGAAGCCTGAACACCTTGTCAATCCTCTTAAATACAAGCTTTCGACTCTTCTCGGGTGACACACACACACACACACACACAGTAGGTAGTTTATCTTGAGCACATAATTCCTTTTAAATGGCATTAATTCTCCTCCACAGTGAAAGCTGCAGCTATTCCCACCTACCAGGATCAGTTTGCATGGTATCTCGATGGGTGGAAGTTATTCAGAGACACGTGCTGTAGATCAGTAGTAATCCACACTCCCAAATGCTGCATTCGTTGCCTGCCATTAAAAGCTCCATTGGAATAGTGAACTTTGCTGGCAAGAATGAGAACATAGGCATGTTTCAGATTTACTATGGCTTGATTTTAAAACCAGAGAGCCCTGAAAATGTCTCTCTAACCTTTGGGGAGAGAAAACAGAGGAGTCAGGATGACTAAGAGTGACCTAAAACTAGAGAACCCCTTAGATAGTCACATCCTCTTGCAGCTTCAGTCACTCAACTGCTGGGCTCTAAGATGGAACGTAGTGGAGAGAGACCGCTTTAGCGTGTTCCTTTTCCCAGTGTGGAAGGAGCTATGGGCGTGCCATTTGAAGGCCCAGATACCACTGGACTGCTAGGTGGTAACCTATTTCCACAGCCATGGCCTGGCAAAATCTGGCCATCATGTAAGACAATGCAACTTCAGCACTTTTCCTGCACCCAGGACAATAACAGCAAGGGAGACATCCAATTTTTGTGCAGTCTATACCAGCCGCTGAAGACTGATTCCTAGTATAATCTATCTGCTTTGGATGAACCCCAATGGACAGACAACCTAATCGCCAGAACTTTAGATTTTTATTCCTGATGAACTAGCCAGACACAGAAGAGCAACCAGAACAGCTCTGGCAAAGACTTGCTGACAAAGGGCCAACCTGAAGTGAATTGCTGGCTGTTGAAAGTCCAGGCAATTACGAGGAAGGTTGCTCTTAAATAACAGCTAGCCTCAGCATTTTGGGCCTGGGAAACCGTCTTTTGCTGCCCCTCCCCGGCAAACATAACCAGCTCTTGTCTATCATGATCATCCCAGCATGCATAGGGCTGACCAGAGATTCTGGGGAGGGGATACCAGTATCATTCTTTGGGAGATCCCCCAAATGTAACTGACTCATTCTATACACTGAACTTGGGGTTTGGGGTCAGGGACATGCAATAGTAGGCTCCCCCCACCCAGCGTCCTGCTGCAGTATATTGTGCCGTTCTACCCTAGCAATCCGTTTACGTCAACCTCGGCTTTCACGGCTCTCTTGGAAAAGACACAGCTTAGAGATTTCCCTGTTTAAAAAAAAGTAGTAGGCTGATCTTCTCCCTCACGTTTATAGTTGCCCAAATGAGAGATCCCTTCACCCCCCACCCAACGGCCAGCGCTGATGAATGTATTGGTGTTAGCCTGCTGCAATGACAGTATTTCATAGATTCTTAGGCCAGAAGGGACCGATGTGATCACCTAGGGTGACCTCCTGGAGAGACCAGGGCAGGGTTGGGTCATTGTCCCCTTTTTGCAGGCGGAGAATCTGAGGCATAGAGAGAGGTGGACTGGAAGGCCAGAGAGAGACCATATCGTCCAGGGCCCGGTCCAGTATAATAGCCACTAGGCCATGCTCTCAGATACTGTCTCTTTGGTCTGTATTTAGAGAAAGAGCCTAGCACAATGAGGTCCTGCTCCATGACCCAGGGGACCGTGGTGCTACCACACTAAATAATGATAATAGCAGCAGAGGGGCAGACTGCCTAGTGGATGGGGCACTGGCCTGGGTCTCAGGAAACCCGGGTTCTACTCCAGGCCCTGCCCCTGGCCTGCAGGGTGACCTTCCCCTCTATGCTGAACTTTCCCCATCTGCGGAGTGGGGACAATGGTGCTGACAGCTGCTGTGAGATCTGCTGGTGAAGAGCGCTACCGAAGAGCTAGGTAGTGGTATAAGAAGGTTCCAGGATTGTCACGCTCTCTGGGTGTCACTGTGAAGCCTAGAAATGCTGTTGAGTCAGTGGGAAGCGACGGAAACAGCTACAAGCCAGGGTCGCACCATGAGGCTCTCTTTGTTTAGAATATCACCAGGTTCCATCATCACTGGGATTCACCGTCTGTTCCCACATGTACTGGCATATGGAGGCACAAATTACACCCAGGTAACAGAACGGGCTTTCAGCTGGTTATCACTGTACTAATGGTTTGGCTTGGCAGAAGCATACAGGGAGCTCTCCCATGCGTGTGGGGCAGCCTGGGAGACGGCAGTGGTGCTCTGGGGTAGGTTGTGCCCGTGGGGCTGCCGATGGTGGGACAGTGAGTAAAGACCACGAGGAAGAAAGAGTCCCATTTTGTGAATAGAAAGAGGTGCCAAGAATAATCCCCCACCTTGACATGGCCTGCAGCCCAGTCCCCCTCACGCTGCCATGGGGACTGGTGTTTGGTGTTGGACTTAACCATCTAGGCACAAAGGACCAGCTAGTATTGCAGGCACAAGCAAATCTGAAGAATGAAACTATGGGTCCTGTTGTTAATCCCTTTCCTCCATGGGGACAAGGGGATTGTCTGCATCTCCTTCAGTGTGCTCATAGCACTTGCAGCTCTGCATTCAAACAATTATTCTAATCTAATCTCATGCTTCAGGGCTTCAACCAGTCACCTGCAGAGGTCAGGAAGGAATTCCCCCCCCTCAATGCTCAATTGGTCAGATGTCTTCAGGAGTGGGGTGGATGGTTCCTCTGAAGCATCAGGGATTGACCAGAGCTGGGGCCAGGGTGGACCAGTGCCCTGAGGTGGTCCAGAGAATCCTTTCCAGCTGCCTGGCTGGCGGGTCTTGCTCAGATGCTCGGGGTCTGACTGATCACGGTATATGGGGTTGGGAAGGGATTTCCCTAAGGTCAGTCTGGCAGTGACCTTGGTTTTGTTTTTTGCCTTTGTTTGCAGCATGGGTTGCCTGCTGGAATCATCTGGGCACATCTCACCTCATCAATTCCCTGCCATTGCTGGGGCCTCAGGCATTGGTAGCACCTCAGTCATTCTCCTGTTTTCTGCCTGTGGCATATAATAGTCTAGTCTCCTGAGGACTACAGTGCTTTGGTTTAACTCATGTTATTTGACTCAATACAGGGAGAACTGGCTGAAATGTAATGGCCTGTGATAAATGGGAGATTAGACCAGATGATCTAATGGTCCCTTCTGGACTTAAAGTCTACAGAAAGTTAACACAGGCCTGAAATGCCCTGGAATAATTCCTAATTTCAAGATGCAGAATGACAAATTCTGGGCAGCTCTAGGAAAACGGAGATGGTTGGTTACACTAGAGCTATATAACTAGTTTATATTAACAGATGTCCAATGCTAAAGCAGGCTGCCCCCCTCCTTCCCCAAGGATGTCCTCTACTACTGCTCTCTGGCTATTTATTGCCCAAACCCTTTTTTCCATTAAGATGGGCTGTAGCTATACACAAACCATAATGAGTAAATATAATGGAGTTTGAGTGCATTCTATTTTTGCTAACCACACCTTTATTTAGCAATATTGGCCCCGGCTCACAATTGCACAAACAGAACATGTTGCAATAGAAATTACTTCCAAAGTGAGCTAAAATACCAGACTCAAACACTATTGACATGCAAGATGCTTACCAAGTCAGAAAAGGCCTTTGCAGCTTTGGATGGAAGCGAAGTCATCAATCACATCATTAAAGTCTAATGACTTGGTGAAAGCAGTTTCAAAAATGCTAGAGCATGTATGTGGGCCTGACGCACTATACTTTGAAAACCGCTTTTGAAGCATTTCTAAACTGAATAATTTTTCCATATTAGTGTTTGATGTTGGCGTGCAAAATACAGTCTCAATATTAAGAAGTGCCTTCTAGCCTCGATCTTCCAATATTTTGTGCATGATTTATCACTCTTCAAGAGCATTTGGAATTGGATAAACGCCTCTGGATATCCATCAGGTCATTGGCAGCCCCTCCTTCTAAAAGCTTTAGCGTAGCAAATTCATACGCTCATAAATGTAACCTCTAGTTCAGTTCTTTATATCAAAGTGGGGTATTGATCCTGAATTCTTGAACATTTTCATATCCTTTATTTTTCTTTCAGGATGGGCCAGTGGTTAGAGCAGTAGCCAAGGACTTGGGACACCTAAGTTCAAATCGCTGCTCTGCCACAAGTCACTGGACACGTCACTTAGCCTCTCTGTGTCTTAGTTCCATCTGTAAAATGGGGATAATAGCACTTTCCTACTGTGGTGTGAGGATAAATACATAAAATATCGGGAGGTGCTCAGTAATGGGGACCATAGAAGTACCTAAGATAGATTGCCAACCAAATAGATTTAGGCTAAGACAAGGATTGAGTTTCTACTGTGAAATCTTCATGACTGAAAACAATGGGGAAATGGGGCATCGTGATGAAACTTTCACTGGTTTTTGTGCACTGGCTGATCTGTCATACATGAGCCACAGGGGAGAGGTTTCCTTCTCATTCATGGAATGAAGGCTACGAGTTAAACCTAGAAGTGTTATTAGTATTTGTGATAAAGTCTCATAGGACTGAGACTGGGAGCCCCATTTTACTAACGCTGTGCATACAGAGAGTAAAGACACAATTCCTGCCCTAAAGAGCTGCTTATACTCCAACTAGACAAGACAAAAGGGAGAATTATTATCCCTGTGTTATAGGTTGGGAACGGAGGCTCGGGGTAGATTAAGTGATTTGCCACTGTCACATGGGGAGTCTGCAGCAGAGCCAGGAATCATACTCAGGCGTCTTCAGTCCTAATCTAGTGCCTTAACCACAAAGACAGACTTCCTTTCCAAGGCAGAACTATTACTACGTTCATGCGTAACACAGGCAATTTCACTCTTTGAAGCATGGAGACCCCAGGTCACTACCCTTGGTACCTCCAAGCCACAGAATAAACATTTCTGGTGGTCCAGCCCCAGCCCCTAGGTTTCAGAACCTACGTTGCAAGGCCTACACAGCTATTTGAGAGCCAAGTCTGTCGACCTGGGCTGAGAGGATGGCTGCTCTGGGCTCCAAAATGCTATGAGGACATATCTTAGGGCACGTTAAAACCCCCACCCTGCCCGGTCTCTACACGGGTTGCTTTCACTCACACTGAACCTGACACGTTGCTGATTGCCATTCGTCGGCATCCTAGCAGCTACTTCTACTCACTTATTACCAAACAAAGGGATTATTGTACTTGCCAGATATACCGCTCCCATGGCTCCATGGGTCCTGGTGCACTTGTGTGCGCCTTGCTCTGTCCGTCCCTTTTTATTTGCTTGGTCTACCTGCCATTCCTCTTCTCCAACTCCCTCCCTTCTTTGTAAATCCCCAGCCTGGCAGGAAAAGAAAAATCCCAGCTGTCTGCCACACACACACAGGTCTGTATCTGGAGTCAACCCCTGGACTATTTGCCCCACCCCAGTTGTTACCTTCCTTTCTCAGGGCTTCTCTACGCAGAGAATAGCTGCCGACTTCTGCTCCCGCCGGTGGGTGCTCGACCCCCGTCTTCCACCGCCTCGACTCCACCCCTGCCCCGCCCCCTCCTATCCCTGCTCCGCCCCCATTCCAACCCCTTCCCCAAAGTCCCTGCCCCATCTCCGCCCCCATTCCAACTCCTTCCCCAAATCCCTGCCCTGGCCCCGCCTCTTCCCCACCTCTTCCCCTGAGTGCGCCACATTCCCGCTCCTCCCCCCTCCCTCCCGGAGCAGCCAAACAGCTGTTTGGTGGTGGCCGGGCGGGAAGCGCTGGGAGGTAGGCAGAGGAGCAGGGACGCGGCGCTCTCAGGGGAGGAGGAGGTGGGGCGGGACAGGCGGGGACCTTGGCTGCCGGTGGGTGCAGAGCACCCACTAATTTTTCCCCATGGGTGCTCTAGCCCCGGAGCACCCGCAGAGTTGGTGTCTACGCCTGGCAGAAAGCTGGAGTGTGAATGCACAGCACAGTAGCTTGCCACACACTAACGGGCAATGTGAACCCTGTTACCATGCACCAAAGTTCTGTAGTGCGCTGTGGTGTCCTGCAGCATGTCAAAGTGCTCTATGAAACCTGTGTGTGGTAGCAGGGTCCACGTGGCCCGTTAGTTCACGGCAAGCCACTGTGCCGTAAAGTCACACAGCGCCGTTCCACACACTCAGGGTGTTCTGCACTGCAGCTGGGAGCGTTCCTCCCAGCCCAGCTACACGGACCCGCGCGAGCTCTGCTTGAGCGGACGCACTACAAACAGCAGTGTGGACATGGCGGCACGGGCTAGCCACCCGAGGAGTAGCCCATGCCGCTGCTTGTGCCACAATATCCAGAGTGCTATTTTTAGCACGCTAGCTCGAGTGCAGCTCATGCCTGTCTGTCTACCAGGGCTGGGAAGCACGCTTCCATCTGCAGAATAGACATGCCCTAAATCTCCATATAGATACACCTCTCCTCCGTCCCATTCCCTTCTTTTCCCATTGTGCCTTCACCACCTGCCACCAACCCCCTCCTCTGCCTCTCTCTTTCTTTTCCCTTGCTCAAAAAACATTTAAAAGATCCAGACTCAACATTTTCCAGCCGGAGTACCTAACATTAGGAACCTAACTCCAGGCTAGTCTCCAGAATACGAAAACATCAGCATTCATAACCGGACATCACCACCTGCTGCCCAGAAGTGATTCAGTTCAATAATGCATAGGTCAGTTTCCAGAAGTAAGACCAGGGCTACCTTTTCCTGGCACCAAACGGATGGTAAATGCTTCACCAACTAGAGCAAAATGGGATATTTTCCTTTCTTTATAAAAAGCCCTGCACTATAGCTCTGGTCTCTAAGCCAATTCACAGAAGGCTTGAGCAATGGTCTCATATTTATTTATTGCCCTAGTTTATTGCTAAAACAGCTAACACAGCACCATGCTATCATCACAGTAGGCATAATATTTTAATCAAAGATCACATCACCTGTGATGAAAGTCAAACAGCATTGGAGTTCTTGGGCAATCACAAAGGTATTGTGAAAAACAAATCCCACAGAAAAGGATTTTAGAGTGGCTGATACACTAGAGGAATCTTTGTCAGATGAAAGCTTTTTTTTTTTTTTGTGCATAAGAAAAACAGAGCTCTTGTGAGAGGAGATACCCCGCTGGAAAATAGCAAAGGTAATTGGTGGTATTGATGGTGAGTATGTTGCATACAAAGCAATGGCAACCGAATGCCTTAGTTGGCCGGCTGGCCTAAACTAGAGCTAGGTTTTGTATTTAATTCCCTTGTCAAAGAGAAAAATCTAAGGAGCAATGGCCTTGAAAGCACTAGGTAGGTTGGTCGGGTCAACTATGGTTCCTGAGAAATGTATGCAAACGGGCCCATCTTGACTTTTTCCCATCCCTCACGCCCATTGGTCTATTGGCCTCTTCCAACTTGTCACAATCTGATGCAGGGATCAGCTTTGTTTCACTCACCTCTACAGTAGCTAGCACAGCAGGGGGCCTGACTGAGGCTTCTAAGAGCTACTATAACGCAAATAAAAATGGAGGAAGAATGTGTTCTCTGTCAGTTGGGGCATGAGAAGAGACAAATCTAAACAGACAAATGCACTAACTTTCCAAGCAACCACATTACCATGTCCTCTCCCTCCCCTTTCCCCTACCTCTATTGGCATCTCTTCCTCTTTATTTTTGGCTAAATAAAAGCCTGATTCGGGAAACCCCAGAAGCACAGGGTTACTGTTACTGTTTTAAATGCTTATAGTGCTTCCCTTCCTAGAGATGCTCTCCTGAATTGGGTCTTGGACTGTAAGCTCTTCAACACAGGGAACCCATCTTCACTTCTGCTGTGAAGCACTCTGCCCATTTACGGCACTCTCCAAGAAAATGATAACAAATAACAAAATCACGCTACATTATTAAAAAATGGAGACTCAAGGCATCTCATGAGTATCATTATTATGCAGTTGTACTGCAGTAGTGCCTAGAAGCCAGAACATCATTGTGCAGTACACTGTACAAACACATCATTACAAAATTACTTTCTCCTGACCATTTGTGCAACACTAGGGTGCTTTGGGATTTATAACATGAATACATGAACAGCAGAGAGGCAACAACTATCAGCAACGAGGTGTAAATAGAGACAAAGGCAAGAAGATGGGAATCCCAGTAATTCCTCTTAAACTCTGCCTGCTATAGAGGGATTAGGCTCTTGGAGTGTCTGCTCTCTCTCGGAGCATTGAAACAGGGGCAGAGTTAAGGGTGTTTGGGTACCTTATCTATGCAGTTCTACTCTTTCCAATATATGGTTTTCTTTGACGTTTAATCTCAACCCTGAATTTCCTGGGGTTTTAATGGCTGTGAGCATCTGTTGTCAACCTGGTCTACCCTTGCATTCCCACCATAGCTAGCAGCAACAGAGTTACATGCATGCCAAAACAACAGAGGGCAAATCTGAGTAAATCCTGAATGTAGTTCCCTTCCCTTAGTTCTCTCTCTCTCTCTCTCTCTCTCATGTCTTCCTTCCTCAGGCTGCAATTTCAGCCTGGCTTAGAGCTCCCTCCACTGATAAAATGCTGCAGTGATTCAGACCACCCTCAAAACAACTGCGACACAGATATCCCAGCTATTCAAACTGAGGTGTCGTCATTCAGAAAGGCGGGTTAATGAGTTTGAGTTAGCTTTAAGTTCATGGCTATCAACATGGTTAGCCCTCTCCCGTCCTGTGCCTTTGTCCACCATGCACTCTCATCTCCACACTCCCTACCACCTTCACCCTGACAGGCCATTTCCCCTCCTCAAATTACAGCTCTGGCTTGCAAGTCCTGTTTTTGGGAGAATGTTTTTGAAATCGCTCCTTAGTTACTTTTCTTTGAATTCTGCAAAATTGTGGATTCAGCTAAACCAGGGGTAGGCAACCTATGGAATGCGGGCCATTTTCAGTGGCACTCACACTGCCCGGGTCCTGGCCACCGGTCTGGGGGGCTCTGCATTTTAATTTAATTTTAAATGAAGCTTCTTAAACATTTTAAAAACCTTATTTACTTTACATACAACAATAGTTTAGTTCTATATTATAGACTTATAGAAAGAGACCTTCTAAAAACGTTAAAATGTATGACTGGCACGCGAAACCTTAAATTAGAATGAATAAATGAAGACTCGGCACACCACTTCTGAAAGGTTGCTGACCCCTGAACTAAACTGTTCCACTCTGTGATGCCATTTCCACAGGCTCACGCTCCGTGGCAGGAAGCAGGCCACAGAAGAAGACAGGGCCAGCTCCTAAGATGTATAAATCAGGTTAGCGCCACTAACTTCAACCAGGTTAGATGGATTCACACCAGCTCAGGATCCGGCCCATATTTTTTCCCTGCAGCTCACAATCAATAGACCATTCCTACAGAGGCAAAGATACAGCTTGAAAGTCGTAGATTATTCAAAGTTATATTTGAGGTGAACAGAGAATTTGAGTTGGAAAGTACTGTGGACTATGTCAGCCCAGAAGGATTGGTGGGTGTTTACATGAAGAGTTAAGGGAGCCTCACTTGCTGGGGAGTTTAGAGCATATTGTAACGCAATAGCAGAGGTCTCTCTGAAAAGTAGCTAGAATGGTTTTCCTTTTGAGCTGCAATAACTTGCCAATATCTGCCTGGGTCTGAATGCGTGAGTGGATGATTAGCGGGCGGCTTTGATTGACAACTGAGCCACTTGACTAAGTGACGGATTGACAGCCTTACTTCAAAGGACTTCATGGGGTTAAGCCAGGAATTTAGCCCACAGTGTCATGGAACAGTTACAGGCAGAATCAGTCTGGCTTGATGAAGATGCACAACTGCTTTCTGGAGCTCTGGAAGGGGTAAGGTGTGTGGCGCTTCTGCTTTCTGTTATCTTCTCTATTCTCCCATGCTCTCAGGCATTTGCATAGGGCACCCATCAGTTTCTGCCATTTATTCCAGGATTGTGCTGGTCTGTTCAAGCTTCTGAGTGCCATGTTGATGGATTGGCCTATGAGGGAAGATTGAAAAAATGGGGTTTGTTTAGTCTGGAAAAGAGAAGACTGAGAGGGGACATAATAGTTTTCAAGTTCGTCAAAGGTTGTTACAAGGAGCAGGGAGAAAAAATGTTTTTCTTAACCTCTGAGAATAGGACAAGAAGCAATGGGCTTAAATTGCAGCAAGGAAGATTTAGGTTGGACATTAGGAAAAACTTCCTAACTGTCACGGTGGTTAAGCACTGGAATAAATTGCCTAGGGAGGTTGTGGAATCTCCATCATTGGAGATTTTTAAGAGCAGGTTAGACAAACGCCTGTCAGGAATGGTCTAGACAATTAGTCCTGCCACAAGTGCAGGGGACTGGACTAGATGGTCTCTCGAGGTCCCTTCCAATCCTATGATTTTCTCTCTCTATTGTTCAGCATAATGTTTGAGGTCACCCTCTTTTTCCTCTTTCCAGGTGGTGTCCATATTATCACTTGCCGTAGAAGTCGCGCTGGTGGCATCCTTAAAGCGTGTCTTAATATATCCATTGTCACCTTACCATATTTAATGTTTTAGATTGGTTTGCTCCACTTAGAATTTCTGGTGTTGCAGGAAAATCTTTCCAAAAGACTCTGAAGATCTCCCACACGCATTTACTTTGGAATGAGTTGATCTTATCAATTTCTCTTGTAGATGTCCATGACTCTGCTCCATAAAGAAGGACAGATGTTGCGCCAGTGTTAAAAATTTGTATTTTCGTGTCAGTGCCCATCACGCTACTTTTCCAAAACTTTTCAAGTTTATGAAAATTGTATGCTGCTTTTGATATTCATTGCTTGATGTCTCGCGTGATGTCAGCATTGATGCACATCTCACTCCCTAGATATGTAAAATGACTGACTTCTTCTGTGTTTCTTTGTCCACTTTGGGGACTCTGATAGCCATATATTTTGTTTTCCCCTTGTGATGAACAAAAGAACATAAGAATGGCCAGACTGGGTCACACCAAAGGTCCATCTAGCCCAGTATCCTGTTTCTGACAGTGGCCAATGCCAGGTGCCCCAGAGGGAATGAACAGAACAGGGAATCATCAAGTGATTTAGCCCCTATCACCCATTCCCAGCTTCTGGCAAACAGAGGCTAGGGACACCAACTTGTGTTGCTGTGTCTTTTCTTTCATTAAGCGATATGTTAAGCAGGACAATGATTAAGTAGGACAATATCATCAGCAAAAACAAGGTCACCCAATTGTGCTTTATCATTTGTCCATAAGATTCCTCAGTCCCCTTCTGGGGTTACAGTGGTCATGATGCACCTTAAGGTTACTCCAATTTCACTGCAAATCATTGGTTGATATTGTCCCCATCTCGGCCTGCACTTGTGGCATTATCGTACATTTCTATGATCCTGTGTAAAACCCATATTCTGTACATCTCATCAATGAGAGGAGACTAGGATAAAGCATCTGTTGGCTGTGTCCATTCATTTTCTCTCCCCCAACAAGGAAACCAGTAACCCAATCCTGGCATGAAATCTTGGCCCTGCTGAAGTCAATGGCCAAGTTCCCATTGACATCAACAGGGCCAGGATTCACCTCCTGGTGTCCAATCTTTCCTGCTTGCTCAGCGTACAGAAAAACTGCTAATCTATACAGCGGGTTTTGTCTTGCTCCCACTGAAGTCTCTGACAAAGCTGTTGGCTGAACTGAAGCAGGATTATGCCCAGTTCAGTACAAGGTGGTGGGAGGAGAAAGAGCTAGGTTACATTCTGATGATGCACTATGTATCGCTAGACCTAATCAAAATCTATAGCTTTATATAAAGAATTGGACAAGTATCCCAGTAAAAGATACCAAAATCTGAGTCAGGTCTGAGTCCTACTGGGTACTTCCCTTGGTTGGCCTGTCTTTAACCATTCTTTGAACCATCTCCCTGGGGCTTTGATTGAGTTGCTTGGCAAATTGTTTTTTTATCCCAAAACTGAAAATCCAAAACACTGAAAAATTGTCAGCTTTAAACTATTTACAGGTGTTTAATTTGACAGATAAAATATTTTCATCAAAAATGATTTTTTTTCCATGAAATTTTTCATTTTTGACCAAAAATCTGTATCAAATTTTTTTTCAACCAGTTCGTTTTTGGATCTGCTACAGGAGAAATTGATCACTATCAATCTAAGGGATTTTCTATATATCTAAAAAATGGCAGTCTTTTGCCTATGTCAGGCAAATCATTGGTCTCGCTTCAATTCCCAGTGGAACAATCAGATCATTCAGTGATGAGAGGCTATAAATAAATTAAATTAATACATGTCCAGCATGCAGTTGGCAACTGTGTTGAAACTCAGAGAGATGCCCGGGGTTGAACAGACACGGTATTAATCACCTTGTCCTGCCCACAGAGGGCAGCTTTCAGACAGGCACTCTACCACCAGTGGTATGGTAATACAGTTGAGGCTGCTGCCAGTCCCAGGAATGAATGGAAATAGAATGAAAAGTCTGTACTTCTAGCTTGCCAATAGAAGCCAATTGCCAATAGAAGCAAACTGTCATCCACCACCATCTCCCCCAGTTAACATCCATCTCCAAAAAGCATCTCTCAGCTTGAAATTAAAGATTTTTCACTTTGAGAAAAGTTTAGTTTTTTTGGAATAGTCAAATTTGCCAATTCATCAAAACCAAAACTGGTCATGAGACAGTGTTGGGATAGATGAAATACACAACTCAAAACAATTTTTTGATAAAAGACTGCCTATAAACACTGCCAAATCGGAAAGTTTCAATTTTTTTGAGTCAAAATGACTTTTCGTTTCAAAATTTTAGTAAATGTACACCAAAAAGTCAAAAATCAAAACAAAACATTTCAAAATTATCAAAATGTAACTTTTCAATTAACCCGAACAAACTTTCAGGAGAATTTTTGGTTCATGAACATTTTCAGTATTTTGACTTTTTTGTCCTGAGTTGTGATGGGAAAATTTTCCAAAACCTCAAAAATTCTTTTGGGGGTGGGAAAACTATTCCCTGCCCATCTATGTTCTCAAGTGTGTTTTTATTGCTTGTGGGTATTTGTGGGGATAGAGGGTGGGTAGAGGTATTTACTATGAAAATTTGAGAACTCTTTTCCATGCCAGAGGATCTTCTCTCTATTTCCTATTGCCATGGCCCTCATTTACCCATCTCAATGGTATCTCTGGCTATATATATATTTTTAAGAGGAGTCACTTTCTAGCTGTATGAGTGTGACTCACCAGTGGAGCGCCCCTTCGTGGCCAGGTGGGGCATTGCAGACCCTTCCCCTCAGTTACTTCCACCAAATGGCTGTTTAGGCCTTATGATGGTCTAGTGGTTCATCTCTTCTTGTGACTCAGCCCTCTGGGGTAAAACAAGAGTCGAATAGACTATAGTCTGCTGTCCTCACATTGCATCTTCAGCCTGACTCCAGACGCACGAGTTCTCACTCCTGATACCAGGGGGTTTCCACGCTGCCTTCCTCACAGGGCCAGAAGGGGGATCCAGGCCCTCCCTCTCCACTGAGTTCTGGTCCAGAGCAGCAATGGCCTATCTATGCTGACTTTTTGCTGCCTCCCTGGACCACTTCCTGTATTGCTTTGTCTTGCCCACAGCTTCTTCCGAGGCTTCCAGTAGCAACATTTTATGTGTGTACACACACACACACACACACAACATATCATCTTCCTCTTTTCCAGACTCACTTGCAGAGCTTCTTTGCACTACCACCCAGCTGATTCTGCTGCAGGAGATTTTCTCCACTCCCCTCACAGGGCAGCCATCCCTAACCCTACGGGAGTCTTGCTGCTGGCCTCTCCAGCAGCACACGCAGAACCGTGGGCCAGTTCATTTCCCCCAGCTTTCCTTCCCAAGTGCCTGGGGCTACCTGTTGCAGGCTTACCTTCCTTCCGGGAGGCTATATCTGCCTGCTCCCCAGCTCCAGCAAGGCGTCTCTCCCTGAGCAAGAGTCAGCAACCTGCTCGCTTTCCCGGTTAGCCCCTAACTGAACCGAGTTCAGCCCTCCCTCCAAGTGTGGCACCTACTGCAGGTGTAGAGGGGTGGGGCTGACTGAGCCTACAGGTTCTCATTAACCCCTTCTCACCTAGTATGGGGTTTGTTCATCCCATCCTACCCGCCCATGAATATGTAAACAGAGGGCTTTGTCACAAGGATTTTTCAGAAGAAAAAAGCCCCTCAGATTATTCATCTTGTTCACCAGTTGTCTCTTGCCTTATACTTAGACTGTGAATGCTTCAGGAGGGCAGGGATTGTCTCTTTGTTGTGTAGTTGTACAGCACCATGCACAACAGGTCCGTCCCTCTAGATACTACCACAATATAAACAACAGTTATAATCTTAGTATCAGAGGGGTAGCCGTGTTAGTCTGAATCTGTAAAAAGCAACAGAGGGTCCTGTGGCACCTTTGAGACTAACAGAAGTATTGGGAGCATAAGCTTTCGTGGGTAAGAACCTCACTTCTTCAGATGCAAGAGTTATAATCTTCCTCACCCAACCACTTCCCTTCCCTCAGCAGCATTCTTTGTTCCCTCCTCCCCACTCCTAAAGCCATATTGCCTCTTTTGTCCCAGGCAGTTAGTGAATATTCAGGGCCTTACAGGGTTATTTCAATTAGGATAAGGAATCTGACATGAGTCGGGTCTAGCCTTAGTGAAATATTGTTTAATCATAAAAGAAAGGTATGCTGAGTCCTGTTCACCAGAACACAGTAGAAACAAATAGAAGCAGACAGTTTACTTGCTCAGAAATCCCAAAGTCTGCCATTCAAGCAGGCTCTGTGCCCAAGAAGCTCTGTCTCTCTGCTTCCTGTCAGGGTCACACTCACAACTCCTTCTTCTGGGTTTTCTGCTCCAACACACACAGCCTGCAACTGACATCCCAGCGCTGTGTTTGCAGCCAGGGAAGCCCCTGCAGTCCACATGGGTTAGCTCTGACCTGTCATCCTGCCTAGTGCCTTGGGCAGTAGCATCATCACCTCCAGCTGTTTTACTAAATAAAGGGGCTTGATTGCTCCTTTTGTTGAGTCTGACAGAGTGCTTGGCCAAACCATTGGCTTTAATGGGGAATGTGATGGTCTTTGGCTCCAAGACTCCCCTGATGGCAGCCATTAGCACCTTCCAGTATAACAACCACAATGTATGGGGGGGAGGATTTTCAAAGGGGCTTATCCCATTGACTTTCAATGAGAGCTAGGCGCCAACTCCTTTAAGCGCCTTTGAAAGTGCCAGTCACTGTAAAGTATATTTACAACTTTAACTGTCTCAACACAGTTTTTGGCTGGGGACTAATTAAGGACTTCGGTCTCCAGCACCCGCAGCCCAGCACCTGTCACCAGCATTCAATTCACTGGTGACCATCCACTCTCTCTGCTGTCTGTTCATTATCACCATAACAAAGTCACTACAGACTCTAAACAACAGCAGTTTAGCCACAGGCTTTATTTCTAACTGCTGCAAACCCTGAGTGTGAATCCAGGATGCCCTGGGCTGTGAACATGGACTCTCAGTCAATTGGCAACTGCACTCAGATCTGTGAGGAGCCCCAGTCAAACCCATCCCCACAGGAAGTCGTACCACTCACTGAGCCAAACACACCAAGGCAACAGGGACAGAGACAAATGGGACCCATTTCCCTGAATCTGAGAGAGCGCATCTGCCTACCTACTATTTAGCTTCAAGAGAACCAGATGAATTTCTTGTCTATGAGGGCTCCAATACCGAGCAATTTCCTATGCCAGGCGGTTCACAAAGCTGTGGCACTGTTCCTCCATCTGCAGCCTGATTGATCGTAAAAAACAGCTGAACGTTGTACAGCGATTTCACAGAGTAGTGTTTAATACACAAGGTATGTTAAAAAAGTGAGAGTATCCCCTTCCTGCTTAATGTGAACAAAACAGCTAAGGGAACAGGACTGACTGAAGCCAGACGCTCTCAAGGTGCTAATATTTATACATTCACTGCTCAACATCAGTGCTGTGTAACACCATATGGCACTTTTTATCAATAGATCTCAGATCATTTTACAAAGATCAGTATCAATACCCCAATTTTACAGCTGGGGAAACTGAGGCACGGAAAGGTGAAGCAAGGTCACCCAGTAAGCCAGTGACAGAGCCAGGAACAGAATCCCAGACTCGAGTCCCAGTGCAGTGTTCTAGCCACTAGGCCACATTGATTAATGTGTCGCTTTCCAGCCATAATCCTACATATAATAAATATTTCCCTCACCAAAAGGTATTTAATAATTTTAAGTCTCATTTTGCAGTGATAACAGGCACTTCCATAGTTAAGGTTGCAACCGAGTTTCCATTTCAAGCCCGATTTTTGACCCCACCTCTAAAATCCACCACGATGTTATATCAGCCACAACATTGGTAGGTCAGACCTGGGTCAAGATCAAATTTAATTTACATGATTTGAAATGAATAGGACAAGAGCTTCGCAGGTTATGACACCCTAAAAATAGAACTGTATCTCCAGGATATTCTTCTACAGACCTTATAATATACATTACATATACTCTGTGTCCCCCCCCCACACACAGGGGCAGATCCTCGGTTGGTGCTTGAAGTCCGTGGATCTATGAGACTGTATACCAGCTGAGGAGCTCTCCCTCCGAGTGTGTGCACACACACATGCACACCTGCTGCCTAGCTTAAGCTTTTGAATATATAATTAAAGAGCGGAAAAACCCATACAACCAAAATAACTATATTAAATTAAATGTTGTAAACACACTAAGCTGCAAAATGGCTGTAAAATATTTATGCCTATATCTATATTTATTTTCTTGTATATGTTTACTCCAACAAGATTCTGGTTTGAGCCTTTGTATAAAATACAGTTTAGCCTGCGAGATGCAGCCAGTGGAGAATGGCAAATATAATTTTTCTCTCAGCTGAGAGGACGACAACAATGCCCAATACATCAACGAGATTTCAGTCTGTGTTAGCATCACTGATAGAACAGGAAATTGGATTCCACTGTCTAATCCATTGTTAATGACTCCACTTCATAAAAATACTTAGTCTTCATTATAACTTCGTGCTGTTGGTAATAGTTTAAACCTTGGGGAAAGTCTTCCCGGAAGAATCAATTATCCGGCATGTCACCTTTTAATTCTATGATTTATTGATTTTTTCATGGGTACGGGCTTTGAACCCAAGCTTGGTGGCAAGCGGTCAAATTGATGTTATTTGCCCTGACTTCAAAGTAACAAACAAACAAACGTGAAGTATTAGTGGAATAAGTATTAGCATTAAGTAACACACGGAGACGGACCAATGCATTGCACTTCGAGAAATGGGTGCTGTGATTATTTTTAGATTTGAACAGCTTAGGCTCCCATCTTGCAATCAGCCTCGCGTGGGCGGATCCCTCTGCCTGACAGGAGCCGTTTCATGCTCAGCGGGAGGCCACTTGAGGGTAAGACTGCACCTGCATAGATGAAATTGCAGCACCTGCCCTTAAAATGTACTAGAAAGACAGTATCAGCTAAGGCCTGCACTTTGTAATCATTACAGTCATTGTTCTCAGCACGAGTTACGTAAGATGCCTGCAGTTGGGATTATTTTAGCAGTTGGCGAAGTACCTTGCCCAAAGTCACTATGGGAGACATTAACAGAATTGCAAATAGAACCAAGAACCCTGTTTCCCCCCCATCTCCTGTACTGCATACAGGAATCTTTGGGATTTCAAAAAACCACATGCCAGTCCGAGAGGCATCTCAACTCCAGAGTCACCAACAATGGGAATAGCTGTGTTTATACCTGTTGTGCTCCCTTTCCCCACAGACAGTTATAGGCTTGGACCATTAGGCCTACCAAAAAAGGCCTAATCTGCGCCCCCAAAAATGCAGGACCAGAATGCTAGTAAACCACCTCTTGCAGAGTTCGGAGAGGGTCACCCTTCACTAGTGATGGAGCAATGGGTTCGCAATCCACCAACCCGCCCCATTGTATTAATTTAGATGGGCTATATGGTCCCAAAAAGCCAAAGGTGTTAACATGACTCTGTAGCTGTCCAACATTAAAACAGTTTAAAACAAGGCTCAGGGTTTAA
Source organism: Terrapene triunguis (assembly GCF_002925995.2). Taxonomy (NCBI): domain Eukaryota; kingdom Metazoa; phylum Chordata; order Testudines; family Emydidae; genus Terrapene; species Terrapene triunguis. The sequence continues at coordinate 5,525,568 of NW_020664482.1, read as the reverse complement.
TATACAGACACCTCAGCTTGCTTAGCACCATGGCAAACACACCATTAAAAATCCTTTTAACCTTTTCTGAAAGATACTGAAGAGAAGGAAAAGCAGTTAAAAGATGAGAAATGTGAAGTATTGAGTAAGGCTTTTGTGTTAACAACATCCCTTGTTCTTTTTCCCTATTGCTGAAGAGAGGCTTTAGAAGGAACAAACCCTTTAATACCATCTAAGAGATGGTAAACAAAATGGCAATAACTCTCTTTCTGGGGGGAAAGAGAAAGAGAGAGTTAAAATGGGCTTGTTATGGTTAAAATCAGATACCGTTCCCTAGGAAACAAAATGAGACAAACACACAGAAGGAGAAAGAAAAGAAACACCCAAGATAGAAAATGAAGATTCTGTCTCTGGTGTTAATTCTCTCTCTCAGCCTCGCTGCTGGCAAAACACAGGCAGCGCAGACGGTCTGATCAGTCACTCCGAAATCTGGGAAACTCACACCAGCATCATCGGGCTGTTTAGGCCATTGCTTTTAACTGCCCCTCTGGTCACAGGCTCATAGCAGTGTTGCAAAATATGCAGGCTTAACCAGCTAAGCCACACTCTTATTAGACAGAAGGAAAAAGGAGAAAGCTGGGGGGGAGAGGGCAGGGAATTGTAGGGAAGGAAAAGGACACATGGGGGAATAAGGGAAAGACAAAGTCTCACATCCCAGGTGGTATTTGGGATTTAGCTGGAGGAGGTGGTGGTGTCATCTGGGTTCCTCTCTCTGGTCCAGTCTGGTCAGGACATCTCTCAGGGTTAGGATGCAGGTCTGGGGTTCCAGAAGACGGTGGGGGTGGTAGCCATGATGGGGCAGCTCACTCTTTCCCTGTCCTTGACTTTCAGTCAGACAGCATTCGCGTCCCCTCCTTTCAGTCAGTCAGCCTTGCAGTAGCCGCCTCTTCCCACCCACCCCAAAAGTCTCCTATTTTAAGGACCCCAAAAGGGACTGAGGGGTGGAATAGCCCATCCCCTCACTATTTTGTCCACCATTTAGGCCTACATTTCCAATGCACCAATTTTGGTTCATTGATTTCCAATCTCCCAATGTTCTTGTTTACCAAGCATGACCTTAATGCAGTCCTTGAATTATATCAGTAAGCCTTTTTGTTTGAACTAATTCATTCGGTCTCTTTTTTGCAGGTTTCCCACCAACATAAACCATTATAGTCTATTGTGACATTTTATGAACTTTCACTCACTTTTCACAGTTGGTCTCAAAATTAGGGTAAATTTATAGGCCCAATTATTAATTTATAGGCCCAATTATTACACGAGATGGCAGCAGGGAAGGAGGCAGGAAGCTAGTTCTTCTTGGACAATGGAAAGCTGTGGGTAGAAAGGTATGGCTTTCCCTTACATTCCCCAAGTCTGACCGAACTCCAAACAAACCTCCAAATCAAGTGAGTTTTACCTGGTTTAGGGCTCTGCTTTGAAATAGCCAAATAATTCCAAGCAGCAGGTCTCTGCAGCTCATGCAACTGATGTCTCCTTGGAGTTAGTCACCGCCTACTTCTGCTTCATTTGCTAGCTACAGCCCATGATATTTGGACACAGCCTCTTAGCTAATTCTCTGGTCTAAAATTACCCAATAGTTAGTGTGCTGTTTAGATGTTGCCCTGACTCTGATGGGATTTCAGACGTGTTAAAGAGCATTGGCATAAAACAGTGGTTCAACTAAATCTGAAATGTAGAACTGTTGATTTCTGAGAAGAAATCTCTGCAAAGCAACTTCTATTTAGAGAGGCTGCCTTAGATTTTGCTTTCCCACGAGTTCCCACTAAAGTCAACAACGGTCTCTTCTCTGCTGCCCCTGCACTGCATGTTGTGCATTAATCAAGTTAAATGGTGCTCAAACAACACCCACTATAAATAAAGCTAGTAGCACCACAGTGCCGAAAAACATATACCAGTTTAAAGAAAAAAAAGACTGCTTATGTTTCCAAAATCCAGTTAGTGATACTGCCACAAGCTAACCTGCATCAGCAGCAAACTGTAAGAGATTATTATTAAAAGAACTTAGAAACAGAAGTATTTCTTGTAAGCATTTAGAAGGAAAATGCTAGACCTCATTTTCTGGAAAGAATCCCACCTCAATTTTTCAGCAGTTGGCATGATAGTGATCTCTTTTATACGGAGTTACTAGGATTGTTATTAATATTTCGGCTGACTCCTGGACTCATAGCATGAAACACATTTAAAATTTTAAATTGAACAAAAAAATATTTTTAAATAAAGGAATCCGTACATCCACTCTCCTGATCATGAATACAACCCAGTGTGACACAAAGGGAAAATTACTATCTCCTCATAAAGTATATGCTGGGAGTCTGAGTGAGTTGGGTGCAACGTTCAATTACTATTAACGGAAGCTGGATGTGACTTTCAATGAAAGGCAATGAGGGTTGGTGCCTAACTTCCTTTGGCATCTGGCCTGGTCTACACTGGGGGTGGAGGGGATCGACCTAAGATACGCAACTTCAGCTACAAGAATAGTGTAGGTGAAGTCGACGTATCTTAGTTCGACTTACCTCCCGTCCTCACGGCGTGGGATCAACTGCCGCTGCTCCCCTGTCGACTCTGCTTCCGCCTCTCACCGCAGTGGAGTTCCGGAGTCGACGGCAGAGCGATCGGGGATCGATTTATTGTGTCTACACTAGATGCGATAAATCGATCCCCAATAGATCGATCACTACCCGCCGATCCGGCGGGTAGTAAAGACGTACCCTTTGAGAATCCCAGCCAATGCTCCTAGCTGCAGGAATGTCCAGTTCAGTGTGGGACCTCACAAAGACTTGGCCTGACTCATACATGCAACAAACAAGAAAAATGCATTGATGTAGCTTGTACAGAATTCTCTCTTCGGCTACCCAAATAGCCATTATAATAATTAACATAAGCCTGGTACATATCATATCCATACTCCCTTTGATCACATGCACTTAACCCTCTTGCTATGTTCAGGTGAAGGCAATCTTCCACGCAGTCTTTATTTCCTTTTCTGAAAGAGCCAAGGTCTGGAAGATAATGAAACCCAGAGCCCTTCCTTCTTCTTTAAAGGGTATTTTCATTCCTAAATTCATAGATGTTAAGGCTAAATAGGGACATTGTAATCATCTAGTCTGACCATCTGTATATAACACGTCAGAGAATCTCATCCAGTGATTCCAGACTCTAACTGCCAGCAAATGCTCTGCATGTGGAGTGTTTTCTGAATTCACCTGATCTGGTGAAAATGACAAAAGGTTCAAAGAACACATATTAGATTATGAAAAACCTACATTTAGCCAAACGGCAGTGCCCACTATCCTCTGTTAGAATCCCACCCAACACTCCCTTCAATCCCATCACTGCTTTAGATTCTGTGGGAGACAGTAAAACTAGGATACAAGGAGGAATGTGAAGTGCTATTGTCTGTTTCTAATAAAAATACATACAGTGGTCATCATTAAAATGCCAAGATGTGCCAATGGTGACATCTGAGATGCCAGGCACTGAGGTACCATGGTAACTGACAATCTTAGAGAGAGAAAAAATATCACCACAATTTCCCCCTTATACTTAGTTACAGAATGTTGGGTTAATTTGAAAAAAAAAAAACATAGTCCCAAGTTTGAAGTCATGTACTGTGACAAGGCTCCACTCACCACACTTGTGCCTCCTGCTGGCCATCTTGGGGATTAGCACTGTAGGTCCATACACCCTCTCCCAATGGTACCTTGCCCACCATCTCATCTGTTCTTGGACACACGTCGCTCAAAGGACTGTGGCATCCTCTTCATGACGCAGCCCTCCAGGCGTGTCAGAATCTGTGCTCCTCCACTTCCAGGAGCCCTGCAGTCAACTGTCCAGACACTTCCCCAGTGGCGAGTGTGTGTGTGTATGTGTGTGGGGGGGGGCGGGGGTAGAGAGGGACCCAGGCCGGCCCACTACTCCAGGTCTCGGCCCAAGGACCTGGTAGATGGCAGACACATTCTGCATCCTCTCCAACTCCTTAGTGCATTTCCTTGGGCCACTTTCTCACAGCCCCAACACCTTCTTTGCCCTCACCTCAGGGCCTCAACATGCCAGTCCTAGCACCCAGACAGGAGCACCCTCTGGCTCCCCTGTTCCTCCCAGCACTGCTAACTTCCCTCTATCTGCAAGATACCCAGTTCTCCCTCCTTGAGCTCCAGGGAGCTACTGACCCTGCTCTGCCCTGAAGCTCTTTTTATATGGGCTGCTGGGCCCTGATTGGCTGCTCTTCACAGCCCCTCTCGTATTGGCTGTTTTTTGTGCAGCCTCCCTAGGGCTCTATTAACCCCTTACCGGCCAGCGTGGAGCAGATGCTCCATCACACTTACGTTGGAGTAAATCAAGAGTAACTCCGCTGAAGTCAACGGAGCTATAATAGCTAAAATGACAGCAAAATCAGGCCCCATATACCTGAAGCATGCTTATCTTACCAAATACGCATTTGGCACCAGCAAACGGTGGAGAAAGGAGACGACAAAGCAAGAAAGTCATGATTTTAAACAAATAAGTTTTTGCTACAGAAGGGTGAAGTCTGTCTATAGGATATGTTAAAGTGGCTGGGACAATGCTTCTGCTAAATTTTTCCCAGATGCATGTAAATAGCCCTGTTGCTTGCATTTCATTTAGTTATCTGTTTTATGAATATTTACTCTTTTGGCAATGATATCTGGGACAGATGAGTTTTAGAGATATGAGGGGATAATATACTCTCCCTTTCTCCTCAGTTGGATAGCTGCCATTTCCAAGCCACTACTCTCTCTTTTCCCTGAAGAAGGGTATCATGCTTTATGAGGGAAACGCTTGTGTTGCAAAAATCACTTTGTGGAAGGTTATGTTGAGGAAAGCATTTCTGAAAATGTACTGAAGTACATCCACTTTGGTCTTCCATCATTGCAAAACATGTTCTTCTAAAAGGATGTTCTCCCTTCGCTAAAGTACAGACTTGTATAGCTTGTACAGCGTTGGTAGCTCCAAAAATGGATTTTTGCCCAGATTTTGGAATATAGAGTTTCTTGATAGAAATTGTAGTGGTATTTTCAAAATTCTTTAGCACATTTTGCAAGACTATCAGTGTTAATTGTGTTAACCCAGGTCTATTAGTGCTAACCCTCCAGTATCACAAGTACAGATATAATAATGTAGGGATGAGCGAAAATCCTGCAGATAGGTAGAGGAAAGAGACCTACATAATCAATTATGTGGGTTAAAGTGATGCCATTCGAAAATGCCTTTAGATGCCAGCCAGTAAAAATAGAGGACTACAAAACTATCCCACCATGAGAGACTTGCTGAACTAGATTTTGCAGAGAAGGAATTAACTAAAGTGATTTTTGTTTCATTTTTTAATAGGCAAACTTGTACCTAATGACAGGCGTGGCCTCCTGCTTTGCACCTCTGAAGTTCTGCCTGAGTCCCCATTTATTCAGATCTTCTGGTGCATATGGCATTGGTAATGACTGCTACTTTATTCACACACTAGGCAGAGGATCGCACAAGGTGAATCTGAGGGAGCCCATGGGATTATAGTGCTGAGACAATATCCAGAAGCAAGATGTGCATAAACAGTTTAGTGCTAGTTCAAACATCTCATTAATTTAATTTATATGGACAAAATTGTCAGCCTTAATTTTAGTTAAATACTGAACCACAGGTGAATCTTGTACCTATGAAGTTGCAAAGCGAAAAGCTCAGAATTTTCCCATCCAGTACTTTATGGCCTTAATAACCATGGCGAGATGGAATGAACCATCTCAGCAAGTTACTGGGAAAAAAATCCCTGTTTCTCTAGGCAGTACCATTAAAAGCAGGCTACATATTCAGAGTAAAGAATAATAGCAGCTGCATTTAAATAGTGTTATAGTTTGTGAAACAAACTCACAAAAGCAAAGCAATGTACAGATGAGGCAAAAAAAGAGCATATTACATAGCTGGTAGCCCGTTGGTCTGTTAGCTTCCCGCAAGCTCCCAGATCCTTCCATTGGTAAGCGAAGCTTGGCTGGGAGCACTGGAGAGGGTTGTATTATATACAGTGCTGCCTTACCCCACCAATTCCCGAAGAAGGATTGATCTGGACTGAAAATTGAATGTTAGTCCCATTTCCCTGGTAAAGACACCCAGACGTAGCCTAGCTAGAGATTTCCACACTATTCCAGTAGGCTTGAGTCTTGCTGGGATGAGGCTCCCAGACCAATACTGATCTGCAAAGCGGCCAGAGCGGCTGGCACTTATACAGCTCCATGCTAAAGCTTAGAGATGGGCCTGACCCCACCTCCACAAATCTTTGCTGAAACTGGGAGCTAATTTTGGACACATCTCAAATTAAAGAAGGTAATATAATTAATGCCAATCAACATAGGAAAATAGATCCTGTCAAACCAACTTGATACTTTTCTCAACCAAACTTGTAATCTCACCCCAAAAAGAAAAAGGTAATAGCGATGATGTAATATACTTAGACTCCTGTAATGCGTTTGACTGGGTACCTCATGACAGTTTGATTAAAAACATATAAAATCAACGTGGCACATGTTACATGGATTAAAAGCTGGCTAACTAATAGGTCTCAAAACGTAATTGTAAATAAGGAATCATCAGAGCGGGGGCATGTTACTAGTGGGGCGCCTCAGGGATCACTTCTTGGCCCTAGGCTATTTAACATTTTTATCAATGACTTGGGGAAAAAATATAAAATCATCACTGATAAAAGTTTTCAGATGACACAAAAATTGGAGAAATGATAAATAAGGAAGAGGACAGGTCACTGAGACAGAACGATCTGGATTGCTTGGGAAGCTGGGTGCAAGCAAATATGCATTTTAATACAGCTAAATGTAAATGTAGAAACAAAGAATGTAGGGCATGCTTAGAGCATGAAGGACTCCATCACGGGAAGCAGTGACTCTGAAAAGAGGGAGGGGTGGGGGATAATTAGCTGAACATGAGCTCCCAATGTGATGTTGTGGGCAAAAGAGCTAATGCAATCCTTGATGCATAAACAGGGGAATTTTGATTATGAGTAGAGAGGTTATTTTACCTCTGTATTTGCAGCGGTGTAACCATTGCTGGAATACAGTGTCCAATTCTGCTGTCCACAGTTCAAGGAGGATGTTGCTAAACTGAAGAGGGTTCAGAGAAGAGCCATGAGAATGATTAAAGGGTTAGAAAACCTGCCTGATAGTGACAGAGTCAAAGAACTCAATCTGTTTAGTGTAACAAAGAGCAAGTGAGAGGGTGACTTGATTGCAGTCTATAAGCAACTACATGGGGAACAAATATTTGATAACGGGCTCTTCAACCTAGCAGAGAAAGGTATAACACGATTCAATCGCTGCAAGTTGAAGCTAGACAAATTCAGATTGGAAAAAAATGTACATTTTTAACAGTGAGGATAATTAACTATTGGAACAACTTACCAAGGGTCATGGTGGATTCTCCCAGTGCTGGCCATTTTTAAATCAAGTGGATGTTTTTCTAAAAGATCTGCTCTAGGAATTATTCTGGGGATGTTGTACAGGAAGTCAGACTAGATGAGTACAGTGGTCCCCTTTCTGGCCTTGGAATCTATGACTCTATGAAATAAAGATTTGGTTTCCTCAAACTGATCATTGTTGCACCAGGTCAGAAGCTAGCAAAATTAGGCTTTAGGGTATGGAACAGATTTAAGGCCCCATTTGATCAACTGAAAAACAAACAAACAAACAAACCTGAAAATCTTTGAAAAAAACAAAACTTCTTTAGCCTTGTTAAATTTTTCAGTTTTCAAAGCCAAAACATTTCAAATTTTTCCAAGAAAAATAACTTTTTCTTCCCGCTCTGCCTACAAAAAGATCCTCAGCCGGTGAGGACTATGTATTCCCATTGCAGGCTGTATGTAATCGGTGTATTCCCATTGCAGGCTGATTTAATTAGGCGAAAATCTGACACTGACCACTCTCTTTCCCAGCAGTAGGGTCAGAGTGGAAGACAACTTAGAGCCTAATAGCTTGCACCTGTCTTTCTTGATTGGGACGCTACCAAATCATACGGCCAGTATTTAATGCTAACAATGTTCCTTTACAGTCATGCTTAAAATCCCTCTTTTTCTGTACTTCCTTGGAACTTTTTTTCCACATCATCCTTACTCAGTGCTTTGTTTTAAAAGCTTTTCCACTACAGTAATTTTATGATCCTCTATTCCTAGCTTCAGTGTGGCGGGGGTTGGGGAGGGTAGAATCTAATAATATTGATCAATAACCATGCTGCTTGAGAGAAGTGTGCCTTTTCTTTTGTTTAACAAGTGCCTGCTGGGAAGAGTAAAGCATATGTCAGCGTAGACTGTAATGAATTTGGTAAATGATAGATTAGGGGCCTTGTTCACAAGCATATTGTCCACATAAGGGAGAGCAAACATAATAGCGCAGCAGCAAAAAGCAGAGATGGGACAGAAAACAAATCACTTAGCAACAGCTGATACCTAGAAAGGTTAAGTCCACTGAAAGGCACATTTGGTTTCACCTTCCCCTTAACAAACACCATCACAATCCCGTATATTTCCCTTCTCTTGCTTCGTTTGTATTATTTGTTTAAATAAACTCAGCGCACCTATCCAGAGTACGTCAGATTGAACAACTGAGTCAAAATGAGGACTATGATGAATGACAGACTAATCAACATGTACTGGGTCTCTTCCACAGGAGCTGGGCTTTGTGCTGGAGCGTCACCCATTCTGGTGTGTACACTCCAGATCATGAATCAAAACCGAGGAATGTTATTCCTGCTTGTGCATGTGATTGTGCTAGAATTTAATCCATTTGTAACAACCACTCTAAGGCAGGAGGGAAGCTGATAAAAAGGCAACAGTTGGAATTGGGGGTTTGGAGAAATGTAACAAGAATGAAAAAAATATAGAGACCAGGTAAGAGGGAGGAAAACCCTATTAAACGGTCATTGGTACCTTTGGGGTAAACGTACACATTTCTATACTGCACAGGAAGAGGCTGGGCCACAGAGCCTATTTTCAGTGGTGACAGAAGGCTGAAGTGGTTTCTTTCTTGACTCCCGCTCTCTTTTTACACTCCCCCAAGTCCCTGAATCTCCCATCACCTTAACTGTGATATTTTCAGGCAGTTTTGACCACCTTCCTGCTCCACCCTGGGACAGGTGGTTGCCTCTATCCTCCCTCTCCTCTTCAGAGGGCCCAGGAAGATACTCCTCCAGAGCCGAGTTGTTGCGGGCGTGGAGGCGCGCAGTACCGGCTGCTGCGTCTCCTAATCCTTGCAAGGATTTTCAGGCAGGCGGTTCCCTAGCCACTGCACCAGGCTGAGGGGAAATCTCTGTCCCTGAGCTCACCAGGTAGCAGCTAGGCATTTCCCCACTCTTGTTGCCAAATGAAGAGGGGAGCTGTGTCCTCTGCCCCACCCTTCCTTGAAGAAGGGTTTGAAGTAGAGGAGCAGAGCTGGGCAAAGACTCTCAGCTATTTCTGAGGAAGAAAGGGGACCTTTTTTTTGTGAAAATGCTCATTTTTCAACCAGCTGTTTGAAGAGGCAGCAGCCTTTACCAGCAGGAAACCCACTCAGGACCTGCCAGGGGGTGGAGAATGGACATGTGGGGCCCCAGAAGACCACAGCGTGTTCCACCTGACTCCAGGGGAGCAGCAGGCTATTGAGTCCTCCTGAAGACACGTAAAGGGCTGGAGGTGTCATGGAAGGGAGCAGCATCAGTCTAGATTCACAACCCATTTACAACGAGGGTTGACATATAGTAGCATGACAGAACCCAAACCCATCTTGATTGTGTGGAGCCTGGGTCGTAGGTGAACTCCTTGCTCATCTCTATTCCCAGCTCACATGACCGTCTAGGGTACCATGTCATGTAAGGAGCCCACCTGGTGCCTCAGCGCCAAGGAGAGTAGTACCGCAGTAAAGGAAATGAATACGTCTAGCGCTCCCTATGGGTAGGACTGGGGAGACGCTCATCACACTTGGCAGACACAAAGCATAGACTTTCCAATAGCTAGATCTTATAAAACCAAAGGGTGGAAATGCTCTGATCTCAGATTCCGAGAATCATCAATTCTATTATTACTATAACATAGGAATTGCCAGATTGGAGAAGAACAGTGGCCCATCTAGTTCAATATACCCGATAGTGGCCAATATCAAACTGCTTCCAATTGCATTGCTAGAAGATCAGCTGTGGAATAATGCAAGCTGCATAGGTTTTCCCCCCCAAAACTTTTTACTTGGTTTGTCATCACCTCTCTGAAAACTCCTGTATCTTGGAAATGGCATGTAGCCGATCTATCACTGCTAGCAGCAAATATCTCCAACGACTGGCAATGGGACACTAGACGGGAAGGGCTCTGAGTTACTACAGAGAATTCTTTCCCAGGTGTCTGGATGCTGGGTCTTGCCCACTTGCTCGGGGTCTAACGGATCACCATATTTGGGGTCGGGAAGGAATTTTCCCCCAGGTCAGATTGACAGAGACCCTGGTGAGTTTTCACCTTCCTCTGCAGCATGGGGCACGGGTCACTTGCAGGTTTAAACTAGTGTAAATGGTGGATTCTCTATAACTTGAAGTCTTTAAACCTTGATTTGAAGACTTCAGTAACTCAGGCAGAGATTGGGGTCTATTACAGGAGTGGGTGGGTGAGGCTCTGTGGCCTGCAACATGAAGGAAGTCAGACTAGATGATTGTGATGGTCCCTTCTAGTCTTAAAATCTATGAGTCTTATCTTACCTCTGTTTGTGAGACTCCTCGGTGAAATAATTGCACTAAAAATACACAGTCATTTTCATCAACATAGGGAGAAAATACAGTTACTTCTAGTTGACTACAGAATGTCAGAGTTTTTTTGCTACTCATAAAATTTTACCACTTCAAAATGATCCCTAGAGGGGTGTTTATTAGGGCAATCTGAACTCATCTCTGGCTGAAACTGGCTCTGTCTAGATGTCATATGAGCCATGGGCGGTTTCAAACTTCTTATGATCCTGTCCTACAGTAAAATGCAATCAATACAATTACATTAAATATTTATACAACCTTACTTTGTGCTGCTCTTGGCTCAATCGGTCTTCAAAGATCATCAAATGTATTAGCAAAGTTCACTGCTTAATATTGTTAGTACAGTTTAACATAAATACTTTGCTAAACGTACTACAGTAGAAGGTATGGAGTGAGCCAAATTCTGTTCTCAGTCCCACCAAATCTGGAATAACTTCATTGATTTTAATGGAGCTACTCCGGATTTACACTGGCATAACTAAGAGCAGAACGTAGCCCAGTATCTATCACTTTTCTCATGGCCTCTGTACAGCTTGGTGTTTTGTGTAAATGACACAAGCACAACACATAAGGTGCACAGACCCTGATGTTCATGTTGGGCAGTAGGGAAGGGTGGCATCTAAAATTTGGATTTATTCATATTTTGAATAGAGCTGGTTGGAAAGTGAACATGAATCTGCACAGATACTCAACAAATTTTGCTTTTGTTTTTCTCAAATTGCCTTTTCTGACAATTTTCTAAGCAGCAACATATTAGAAAAAAATAGTAGAGCTGGTAGAAAAATGAGTCAACATTTTCATGAACAATTTTGCAAACATTTTGTCCTGTTTTTTTTCATGTGAAATTTTGATGACAAATTTTGTCACAAGTTCTAAGTTTTTCAGCCAACTCTATACAGCTGCATAAAATGCATGAAAATAGTAAGGAAGGATGATGAGAATGCCATGGGCAGGATCTAGCTTTTAATGAAGAGGAACAGCAATTATTACACTAGGAATAATACTTCTACAGCCACTGTTACCATATCATCTGAGCATCTCACAAACGCCAGTCAAGTACTCTCACAACTCCCCCAGGAGACAGCAGAATACTAGTATCTACATTTTACAAATGGGGAAGAAAGACCAAGTGACTTTCCCAAGGAACTCTAAAAGCTGAGCAGCTGAACTCAGGTAGCCAAAGCTCACACCCCAACCACTGCACCATCCTTCTCCCTGGGGAGGAAAACTGCTTCTATGCTCTGCAACTGCTTTACCTTTGCATTCTAACCAGCAGGGGTGGGAAGGGGGAATATGGCATAACTATTTAAGTTCTCCTAGTTCAGACAACGATAAGGAGTTAATGTCTTTCCAATGCTGCCAGGAGTAGCCATGCTAGTGGCAGCACGTAGGAAGAACTAGCATTTTACTACTTGATCAAAAAAAATTAAGACCCAGTTGGCAGGTTGGCTTCATATTTAAAGTTCAAACCCTTTACAAGCATTTCTCAGTGGCCTCTCTCACCTACTGATCATCCAGAGACATCAACCCTGGTGTCTTGTGCCAGTAGGGTGACCAGATGTCCTGATTTTATAGGGACAGTCCCGATATTTGGGGCTTTTTCTTATATAGGTGCCAATTACCCCCCACCCCTGTCCTGATTTTTCACACTTACTATCTGGTCACCCTATGTGCCAGTAGCTAGTGATTATATTGCAAGCCAGCCAGCCCGTGTGCCATCATTAATTATTATTATTATCAACATTTATATTACAATAACACCTAGAGGCCTCATCTAGTTCAGGGTTGCACCTTCATGGCAACCTCTGCAATGTTAAAGTAGAATGACAGTCAGATGTGCCAGGTACTTGACACAAGAAAGAATGGGATCATGGTTAAGGGTTTGTATACGACAGCATAAATTTGATGGAACTTTTACATATGTATTTCTGTCCAGCACCTGTTGGCAATGGACGTGAACACCTTATGGAGTGCTAGCGTGTATTATCAGCAGTGTTGCAGGCAACATGAAAGTGAATGCTGGAGACTTTTCCCTTAACTTCTTATTTCCATGCTTGGAAGATTTTGCGTGAGCAGGATGTGTCCTGCTACACCTTTTAACTGCATTAAATAACATCAGGTTTATTGTTATGCCAGGGGTTGGGCTTTCATACCACCTCACTGAGGCTGTCCGGCATGATGGCTGCCTCTCATTCAGGCTAAATGAAGGAATAATTAAATGTCTGTGTAGTTATAGCTGAAACAATGGAAAACCACCACCCAGGGACTAGACTGCAGGCAACAGCAGTGACTGGGCCATCAAGGAGTTTCCTGTGAGGGGACTGACAAACACAGGGGCTTGCCTTGATTGTGTGTGTGTGTGTGTGTGTGTGTGTGTGTGTGTGTGTGTGTGTGT
>NW_020664482.1:5501991-5512357 GCF_002925995.2 Terrapene triunguis | reverse complement strand
GTGTGTGTGTGTGTGTGTGTGTGTGTGTGTGTGTGTGTGTGTGTGTGAGAGAGAGAGAGAGAGAGAGAGAGAGCAAGCACAGAAGCAGACAGAAAAGGGAGTCACAAAGTGCCAGAGAAGTACTGGCAGCATTACTGAGAAAAGGCTAAGAGACTTTGTGAAGAACGCTCACCGGAAAGAGCCTTGGAACTGTAAGCAAAGAAACGGTCTCCTGCTTTTTGATTTCTATTATGTGCAAGGAAACAGGACTTTGGATTTGTAATTCAACAGGATTGCATCAAGGAAATACCCGACTCCACCATCAAGATCTCCTCCTAATGGAAACAACCCAAAAGCCCGCAAATACTGACTAATCACTGTGGTCAAAATGCTCATGTCAAAAGGGATAAAACAATATAATATATATTTTGGTTTAAGAAATAATAACCCAGAAGAAAACAATATCACTATTGCTGTTGAATTTTATCTTTCCCATCATTATCTGGCTGAGTTGGGAACTGGCACAGTCCCTTGTAGTTTCTATACATTGTCTTGTTTTGCTCTGATATGTTTATTTTTAGTTAATTAACATCCACAGGGACCCAGATATTCCTTTGATTAAAAGTTATTTGTTTTCTACTGATCTTTATCTGCTTATGTTTGATAGCGTTTGTTTTTAGAGTTCACACCAAGGAGGAATGAGGCAATCATCTTAATGTCGTTTTACTGCATTGGCATTAGTAGAGGATTTGTTGATGCTTTCATGAGCTAACTTTCAGTGGCACTGAATAATTCCCGGTAACTCTGAATTTATATAGTGCTGCAATCACAGACATTATTTGATGAGACTGAGTGCTAAAGAAAAAAATTAAAAACTTTGGAAATTTTTAGCAAGATTCTATTCAAAGTCATTAAAACATTTCTACATCTGATGTGTATTTTCTCAAAGGACTTTCTTTTTTAAAACAAAGTAACTGTAACCCTAGAAGTCTGCGTCACAGCAGAACCTGGGCCCTTAGTAGTACTTAGTGCTTTTGGAGTATGTAATTTCAAAGCACACTAAACATAAAACTAAATAGCAAAACAAAAAAGGGAAATTTAAATTAAAATGTTACTGTCTAGACATTAACTTAATTACATACAGATCTACAGAATAAAACAAATTTACTTGGGAAGAACTTTTAGCATTACTAATATTATGACACAATGCCATCTTGTGGATCCCACGGGTATCTAACAGGAAGTCGTGTACAGCAGTGGCTCTCAACGTTTACGGACTACTGTACCCCTTTCAGGAGTCTGATTTGTCCTGCGTACCTCCAAGTTTCACTTCTTTTTAAAACTACATGCTTACAAAATCAAATACAAAAGTGTCACAGCCCACTATTACTGAAAAATTACTTACTTTCTCATTTTTACCATATAATTATAAATCAATTGGAATATTAATATTGTACTTACATAAAAAGCATTAGCAAAGTACAAAGTAAAATTTCACACAGAAAATGATTTATTTATACTGCTTTATATACTATACACTGAAATGTAGCTTGTTGTAAGACAGGGCAAATATCTAGATGAGTTGATGTACCCCCGGAAGACCTCTGCGTACCTCTAGGGGGATGTGTACCCCTGGTTGAGAACCACTGGTGTAGAGAGAATCATAGAATCATAGAATATCAGGGTTGGAAGAGACCTCAGGAGGTCATCTAGTCCAACCCCCTGCTCAAAGCAGGACCAACCCCAACTAATCATCCCAGCCGGGGCTTTGTAAAGCCGGGCCTTAAAAACCTCTAAGGATGGAGGTTCCACCACCTCCCTAGGTAACCCATTCCAGTGCTTCACCACCCTCCTAGTGAAATAGGGTTTCCTAATATCCAACCTAGACCTCCCCCATTGCAACTTGAGACCATTGCTCCTTGTTCTGTCATCTGCCACCACTGAAAACATCCTAGCTCCATCCTCCTTGGAACCCCCCTAGAACCCTGCTAGACAGCGTTAGGGGTTCTCCAAGTCAGACACTGATCCATTATGTTATTGATGCAATTGTTAAATAATATTTCACTGAAACCCTGTGTCCTCAAGACTACAAAAGTAATCATAGTTTTTTTAAGATCAAAATGGACTATTATGATCATCTAGTCCAACTTCCGATGGTAACAATGCCCATCTAGTTTCACCCCGTGATTACTGCATCAAGCCCGTAACTTCTGATTGAGAAAAACATCCAAACAGGATTTAAAATTCTAACTAACCCCTTGAACTTGCAAGTTGTTCTGTATCATTTTCAGTGCAGGAACGAGGCCCTATTCTTAGCTGATCCAGCAATAAACTAGATGTGACCTTATTTATCAAAAAGGATCATAGACACTAGTTACTTTAACTACATTATCACAACAGCAAAATGTGGGCTTTCAAATAGAAATTACTGACTTTAAAAAAATTATGAATATATCTAATTTTATATTTTATTAGGATTTCCCAATAGAAAGATGATTGTGCAAAAACTGAAATTGCTTAACGTCTTGAAAGATCGTTCTTTGAAAATATTGCTCTTTTCAAAAATGCAACATGGTCAAGACATGGCTATAGAAACATTCCTAATATAAGAGACCAAACAAGTTGGGTACCAAGCGCCAACCCTACAGACATTCATCCCCAGGAGCGTATCTTTTCCCCCAGTGAGTAGATCCACTGAGTATAATGAGACTACTCATGTGCATGAGAGTTAGTGTGACAGCCACCATCTTGGCCAATACACTGGGACCCCAAAAAATTTCCACATTTTGAAAAATCAACATCAGTCATACGGTGATGGAGTGAGCTTCCTCTGGGATAGAGACAGCCCACGGGGGGAAGTTACAGCAAAGGAGAAGCCAACTGCAGAGCTGATTTCCTCCTTCCTCCTGTGCTTAGGTTGCAGAAGTAGAGACCTGGACGCTCATACCTTAGGGGACTTCCTCTGTGTTCTACCTCTCCTCCGGATCCAGGAGCAGCCACCAGCAGTGCTTACTGGAGAATGCCATTTTGGAATCACAGGAGAGGGTCTAGGAGTGCTGCTGATTTATAGCCTCACACAGCTCCATATTGTGGCACGAATGCAGAATTGCAGCTTTCCAACAGACTTGAACAGAAGTTGGGGAGGGATTTGGAAAACACTGGCTTGCGTTTTTTTTGGGGGGGGGGGGTTGTCTTCTTTTCTTTTCATTCTTTTGTTTGTTATTTTGTCCTTTCATGTCAGTAGCACCTTTCTTTGTGCAGGCGAGAGGAAAATGGAATAATGTTTTAATAGATGGTTAAAACCAAATACACATACTCCGATCCCAAAGCAGAACAGGATGAGAATTCTGTGGGGAGAGGAGAACAGGGGCTGGTTGGTAAAACAAAAGTCCTATACAGGTGGTCTTCAGGCCAGAAAATTCAAGCCAGTTGTCATTGGGATTAGGACTTCTTTACAGACCTGGCATCAAAAAGAGCTAATCATTGCTTGTAATTATACAAAAATTCAGTTCATTTTTCTTTTGGAGTTTTAAGCAAGGAATACATTATTTTTGTGTATCCATGATGGCTTCTTGTCTCATGTTCAGCCTTCCTTCTCCACTGAATTAAGCAAGTTTATAAACCATACAGCAGTGAGTATGAGTATGACCCATACAGGTGATTTACAAAATATCTTCCGGGTTACTCTCACTCTAGGAAGCAATGAAGTTACTCCTCCAAATACGCCAGTGTTTCTGTATCTCCTTAGATCCCTGCCTATAATTTGTCTCCCAAAATAGATCAAATTGAAAGGGGTTTTGAGAGCAACTCTGCACATATGAGATGGTGAAGAAATGAATATAATGAAAAACTTGACACAAGCATTTAAGTACATAAAAGGTTGTTACAAGAAGGACAGAGAAAAATTGTCCTCCTTAACCTCTCAGGATAGGACAAGAAGCAATGGGCTTAAATAGCAGCAAGTGTGGTTTAGTTTGGACATTAGGAAAAACTATCAGGGTGGTTAAGCACTGGAATAAATTGCCTAGGGAGGTTGTGGAATCTTCATCATTGGAGATTTTTAAGAGCAGGTTAGACAAACACCTGTCAGGGATGGTCTAGATAATATTTAGTCCTGCCTTGAATGCAGAGGACTGGACTAGATGACCTCTCGAGGTCCCTTTCAGTTCTATGATTCTGTGATCCCTTTAGAATAACACTAGGCTGAAGCTAGTTCTCTTCGGCTCATTGGATGAATGCTATGATATTCACTCTGACCTAATGGAGAAAGATATTCTAGCTACAGAAAGTTTCTTATAAACAGATACCATCATCACCTACTTTCTACTCCATTTACCTGCAACTGAGGATTGTTTTTAAAATGTCCTCTTTGGTAGACTCACTTGCCTGTGCTTCACTTGCTTTGGCCAACTTTAGTCAGATGTGTAAGGATGACAAAAATAAAGAATTAACTCTGAAAGCCGGGAAGGAGGCCTGTCCGTTGATAGAGACAAATCAGGCTGGGAAAGAGCCTGAGGAGGAAATCACAAGGCTTTCCGATCACTTGCAATAAAAATCCTCTTTTCTTTTTCCACAAAGTAATCTGAACAGTGGTGAAATTGAACAGTGCAGACTGTAGGGACTCAGAAGATGGCTGTCTGGGTGCATCCAACAAAAGAACAACATCACATGTAGGTTTGCAAGGATGAGATTTTTATCAACAAATGTTGATTTCACACACCCCAACCCCCTCCTCCCCAAAAAAGATGGAAAAAAAATATTTCCATAGATGATAATCAAAATTTACAGAAAAGCAAAGAAAGGAAAAATGGTGCCTGGGATCCTGAATAGAGTCAAAATCCAGTAATGTAGACTTTTGAATTAGGCTTGTTACGAATGGTCTAGCGAAGGAATAGTAAAAAAAGGTAGGATTTAAGGATATGTACTTTACCAACGTCATATGTCAAAATATACAATACTCAGTTATATTTTCAGACAGATCTAAAACTATAGGCCCTGACTCTGCAAATGGCTCCTGTAGTAGTAGTCTGGCTGCAAGGACCCCATGAGATCTATTCTGTTACCATGTGGGGGAGGGTAAAGTTTGTGTTGACCAACACGATCAGCGAGACAAAATGTTTGTAGATATGGTTACAAGCTGCAGCAGGAAAGAGGACAGAGTCCCTCTCCCGACACCCCCTACTCAGAAAATAAATAAAAGCACTAACAAGAGGTTGGATGAAAATACAGCAAGGCAACATGTGAGTAAAAGCTTATGGATCAAAATGTGCCATTCTAAATCGGATTGCTCCTGTGCTTAAAGTGAGAATGTTCATCCTGCTTTAGCAGCTTTGTGTTTGAAAGAGAATGGATTTCATACTATTTGAAAAATTGATCAAGACTGCCACCTATTAACACAAAGCTGAAATGACCAAAACTGTGCAGTCTTTTTCAAGAGAAAAATATAACAGCTAGCAGAAAACTATAAAAACAGCATTTCTAAAGTGTACAATTTAATCCATTTTGCCTCCTTCTGGTTTTGAACTTTAGGAGGTACAATCAGACCTACCATCCAGGAACTGAACTATTCTTCCTTGGAAAAATTGCTAGAGCTGGTCCAGTAATCGATAATCAATCATTGATTTGATTATTTCTGCTTCCCTTCTTGTTCAGGCAGCATTCACAAACAGATCATGATTTCCTGAAACTGGTTATCTGAAATGACTTATGAAGGGAACGGACTCTGTGAATCTCAAAATTCAAGCGGTTTTTCCTTAGTTACAATTAGTCACATGGTATTGTTCTCCGATCAGAGTGTGAATGAAAGAGAGATGACTGGCACAACAGGACCCAGATGTCTGACTGGGACCTTAGATACTCTCGATAATAATAAATACATAACTCCAGCAAATCAGTTTTCTGGTGTGAACTCTTGCCAAAAGTGAATTTCGAATTCTCTTTCCACAAATGTTCAGCCATGAAAGCTCCAGACCGGCTTTCTACGAACATTCGCATGAGGACAGTCTGTTTGCATGAAAGTTCTGGGAAAGCAGATACCAAAGGGCACAAATACAGCTGAACTGAATTTACATATTTCAATATATGAACAAATATCCACACAATATTTACTGCAGTGCTCACCTCACTCTAATAGCTATGCACTATGCCCAGTAGAAGAGTATATGTAATCACTATGACTGACATTGCTTAGATGAGTTTGCCTTGTCACTTTACACATGACCGAGCCAACATACTGTAAGAAAGATTTCACTGCCTTTTGCTGTGGCTACTGGAAGAGCTACTCCCAAAGACGCCTCAACAATATAGCTATAGCAAAATGGCCATTTTCAGATAAAAGGCTACCTTCAAAATGGCTTCATCCCACAAACAATGTTTGGACATGGCAGCTTAATGAACAGCTGACCCCAGAACATTTGGCGGAGGAAATATCAGTAATGAACCATTCCAATTAGCCTGACTTTCAGATGAATCTCTGCAAATTAGAACAGCATGCATCAGTACAGGATTCTCCGAAGAGCCCCGTACACGGACTCTTCCTGATAACAAATTAAATTAGTGCCATGAGAGAGGATATGTAAGTGCTTTTTAACCCAGAGTCACTTGTTTCAGTTCAGAAACATTATAGCTTCTTTGAAACACCACAGCACAGGGCTGTCTCAGCACTGCCAGTGGAATTGGGCAGACATTTTTCCACTGAGATATTTGGGGAGGGGGGGTATTTATTTATTTTTTTTGGATGGAAAATGGATTTGGGACAAAATGTTCATGAAAAAGGTTCCATTTTCATCAAAAATATTTGGGATTTTGTAGAGAAAACAAAATTTCCCAGTTTCAGGCCAAAAAAAGTTATTTTTGATGAAAATTTGAAAAAAAAATGTCAAAGACAAATTTCACTGAAAAACCAAAAGAAATTCAAACATTATGAGTCAGCCTGCAAAAAAACAAAACATGAACTTGGCTTAAACATCATTATAAAAAACGCAACAAAGCATTGGCTTTGGTGCTTTCTGATTTGAGGCTGTGTGGGGTCGCACCCACCCCCGATTTTGTGTGATCATTTCAGTTTCAAAATTCAACCTTAAATGCACCAACAAATGTGAACTTCCTCACCGGTAGCTCAGATGAATGAACAGCAGTTCTAGTACTTACCATCTCCTAACCTCTAAGGTGAGGGACCTGCCATTAATCCCTCTCCTCTGTTACTGCCTTGTGTTCTTCCTCATCCTCCCCCCCCCCCCCATTTACTCCCCTGCATCCCTTAATGTCTGCACGAAAAGTTCACATCTGGATTCCATTAAATTTAAGGGGACTTATAGGACTAAGAAGAGGAACTAGAATGGGGGCAGGGGGTGACATTTATACAGGCTTCTCCTCCCCTCTACAAAGCAGGCTCTTTTTCTTGAGCACAGGAGCAATGGCCAACCGTCTCCAGAATATCGTAGGTTAGCTGTGTGTACAGCCAGCATACATCATTTCTGGGATGGGTCCATCCCAGGAAGCCCCTTATGTGGCATTCAGATTTGAGCCTGTAGCTGGACTGCCAATTTCTGCACAAGACTCTCTCTGGCTTGAATAATAATGAACTACAGATCACTTTTCCATTTGAAGATCTCCAGGCACTGTCTCAAAGACAGGGAAGTATTACGACCATTGTGGAAAAGGGAAACTGAGGCACAAAGAGGGCTAACACCACACAGCTAGTCAGTGGATGAGAACCCAGAGCTGTCTTGTGTGCTTGGCATTACTGCTTCCCATGGTGAGAGACATGCAGAATGATGGCCAGATTTGGCTAACACAGCTGGTCAGACTTTTCATCAATATTTTGCACACTGATAAAAGGATGGGGAAATTTCACAATGCCTTTGTCACATTTTTTTCCTG
The DNA here is from genome assembly GCF_002925995.2 of Terrapene triunguis. Taxonomy (NCBI): domain Eukaryota; kingdom Metazoa; phylum Chordata; order Testudines; family Emydidae; genus Terrapene; species Terrapene triunguis. The sequence goes on along the minus strand of NW_020664482.1, from coordinate 5,504,497 downwards.
CTTTATAATCAGCTATAGAATAGTTAAAACTTTTGAAAAATTTGCTTTAACTTAAAAAAAGCACACACAAAAAACACCATAAGGTGGGGAAAACTTCGTAACTTTTTCAACCTCCTATCTTAAACAGAATTCACCAAAAGAAATTTTCAGAGTATTGAAACTATTCACAAACTTGGATCGAATTCGGTGAATAGTTTTGGCTGAAAAAAATTGGATTTTTTAAAAAGTCAAAACAGTTTACTTTCAAGGTAAAATGCTTTGACTTTTCATTTTGAAATGTTTTGTTTCAACCATTTCAAAACTAAATGTTTCAATTTTTCCTTTTGAAATGGTGTTTAGTTTAGAAATGTAACTAGATATTCAAACAAACAAACAAGGAGAAAGACATCTGAAAGTGACCTACCACAGGCACAAAAAATACTGGAAAAAAATGTAATTTCAGGTCAAACAAAATATTTTGTTTGACCTGAAACAATTTTTTCCCATTTTTTCATTCCAGCAAATAAAATAAAATAAAATAAATCAATTTCAGTTTGAACCGAACTGATCTTTTTCCCCTGGATTTTTTTTTTCTCCAAAAACCAAAAAAATCAGATATTCACTCAGCACTAATATTAGATAAGTACATGGCTCCCATTTACCATCATAGCTGAGTGCCTCACAGTGTTTCATGTATTTATCTTCACAACACCCCTGGGAGATAGGAAAGTGCTGTTATCCCCGTTGTACAGGCAGGGAGCAGAGGCACACAGAGACTAAGTGACGTGCCCAAGGTCACACAAAGTCTGTGGCGGAGAAGGGAACTGATCCCAGTTCTATGGAATCCCAGGCTTACACCCTAATCACTGGACCTTCCTTCCTCTATAGACCTCTGAGAAAACAAAACCACATTGTATTAAATACTGGTTCTGAATTTTATACGTTGTAGTTTTCAGTGTTTGCTTTAAGTTGGCGTTCATTTTACAATAATAATTCTCTTCTCTATAGAGACATGTGGTGTAGTAGGTGACAGAAAGATCAAAAAGATTAAAAGGGAGAGTCTATAAAACAGTGGTCTGTCCAGTTTTAATGTATGGTTCTGAGTGTTGGGCAACAGAGAAACATGAGCAAATGACCTGTTCCACAGAAATGCAAGTGTTGTCATTGATGAGAGATGTAAGCAAGACGGACCACATGAGGAATGTGTATGTTAGAGACGTGCCCAAAGTAACACCCAAATGAAAAAAATCAGGGAGGCTTAGATGTTTGGTGAGACAATGTGCATTCCTGACAACTATGAGGGGAAGAGAGTCCAACAGATGAAGACTGAAGGAAAAGAGACAGGACAACCCAAGAAGACATGGTGAGATATCATAAAGGAAGACATGTTCACAAGTGGTGTGAAAGAGAATATGGCATTGAACAGAGCCCTTTTGGAGAGAGAGGACTCCGAGCAGACCCCATTTGACACTATCTCAATTTCAGTGTATATTATAAATACACACAATCAGATGTCGTTAATGTGAAATATTTATGTCTTCTGGAAAAATTAGTTGACAGCTGCTGAGCTACTGGCAAACTGGCTCCTTAAATATTTTTTCCTTTTCTTTGGCATCATGCCCTTGGCTTGGTTTCAGCTACACATTGCGGAGGGCATTCAAAACAATAACTACATACTGCCTGTAGAGTAAGCTCTGTGGAATACATCCCCCTTCAAATCATGCCTGTAGCTCATTAATGATAACATGACTTACACATTGGCATTGATAGGAGAAATTAGCTCTGCTATGGATTAAATGACTTGCTTGTGTGAGCAGATATTTTGAGCCTCGCCTCTTATTTTAAATAACTCATCACACTAAAATTGAAGGAATCCAAGGGTTGACATTTGAATCCATGGTAGGAAAAGTGACCGTCTTAAGAGAAGTTACTCATAAAGTTTCAAATCTTTGTGATAATTCTATATTATCTATATGTTAGTCTACAAATAAAGATGATAGCATTTTACAACCACTGTGCCCTAAATTTGCACTGGTGTAGATGACAGCACAAGGGGAAGTTCAGAAGAGTATAAACTTTTAACCAATAAAGACGTAGGCCCTTATCTGCCTATGTTTACTCTTCAGCTGAAGCCATCATCTTCTGTCTGGGGCATCACAAGCTGTGGCAATGCAAACATGATGATTATACCAAAGAGTTTGCTGTGATTTTAAGGGGTGAATAAGCAGAAGGAACACTTGACACACAAAAGACAAAGTCCGATTCATCATTCTCCTGCACCTGGTCCAGTCATTTATACCAAGGCAAAGTGGATTGGGTGATTTTTTCCATCCACCTTGTGCTAGTGAAAATGACTCCAGAAGATGCAGGATCTAGCCCACGGTTTCCGTGCAAATTTAATTAGCAACACAAAGCAGGTGAAGAGAAATGCAACACATAATTTGGGTAGGATTGTTTCAAAATAGAATAATATTTATTAACATTTTGCAGCCCATTAAATGCTAATATAATAGATACATCCTGCAAA
>NW_020664482.1:5454137-5501981 GCF_002925995.2 Terrapene triunguis | reverse complement strand
ATTTTGCAGCCCATTAAATGCTAATATAATAGATACATCCTGCAAAAATATGTAAATAGTTTCCAGTCATTAATGCACACAGAAGCAATCAAACAGTGTGTTGCATTCTCAGCAAGTTATATTTTAGAACCAATATTTTTTGTCTTTATGTTAGCGTGAACTTTTTTTGTAAAAATATCTTCTTCCACTAGTGGTCATTGTTGCCCTTTATAGCAATAATCTTACTAGTTAATGAAAAGAAGATATTGAAAAATAATCCCAGTGAGTTTATTTTCATAGTGTATTAATCAAAATAATAATTTAGAGAGAGAGACAAACAAGTAAAACAGCCAATCTTTTACCCATTTATCCATCAGATGAATGCATGTTATGTCTCTAAATAATTATACTAGTAAACTATATTCCGATTCAAGGAAAACACAACAGATTGATTGGTAACAACCAGAGCTAGGCTGAACCATGAACAGAAAATACTGCCACAAGACAGCAGTTGATATTTTGTTAATGCTGTTTCTGGCAACCAGCACACACTGTTATCTAGTTTGCCTATGTATTTCCCAGACCTAAGTATAGGCTATTGCAAAACCCCAATTTAATGAAAACTTTGGGTATCCTCTAAGACTTCTGTATAAAGTGAGTGTGAGTGGGTGCTTTTCCTAAGCCTCTCTAAAACAAAGTCCACGCACGGTGTAGAGTTAAAAACTCACCCCCTTACCGGGGTTTGGGCTTATTAACAAAGAAATCAACAATCAGAGATGAGCGAATAATTGATTTTTCTGTTTTGTGGCTGAACTGAAAAATCGGGGGGGGGGGGGGGGGGGGGGAAAGGAAGGGGTTGTTTTTCTCACCGAAATGAGACAGGACATTTTCTAAATGAAATACAGATTCAAAATGACATTTCAAAATAAAATGGTTCATTTTGAAACAAAGTGTCAGAATGGTTCATTTGGAAAACGCCCAATGGAAAACCGTTTATTTGTCTGATACTATTTGCTGAATTCGCCCCAAATTCACAAATAGTTTAAGTTGTGCTGAAACTGCATTTTTTGGCAAATTTACTATTTGCCAACAAAAATTTGCCCAGCTCTATTACCAACACATAGTTCAGTTCCAACCTTCTCCCTAAGATTGGTTCTTCCCTCAAGGTAGCTCAACCTACACCCTACCACGCTCCTTCTCCAGAAAGCCACATTCACCACCTTATGTCAAGGCTGGATAATGAGCCATCTCTGTAAATGAGTCACCAGAATCCACCTAACCATTTCCCAGCAGGATTAATTCCAGTCTACCGGGTGGGAGGTTTCATAAACTTACAGCCCATTACATCGAGATTTACCTGTATGTTATTTTCAAGCTGCCTTTAAGATTTAAGCAATCTTGCTGGAGGAAGGGTTAATTCCATATGCCTGTTTGTAAGTAGAAATGAAGAAAAAAATAGGGAAAAGGACGAATTGCAAAACAACCTCCACTGAGTTTATTATGAAAACATCAAACTTTGGTAAAATTTCATCCTACAATTACCCCCAATTACAATCACTAATGAGCACTGTAAGGATATGTTGTTGTCTGCCTTCTTCCATCAACTTCAGAGTAAAATACTAAGCTAAGAGGGGGGAGGGATAGCTCAGTGTTTTGAGCATTGGCAGGCTAAACCCAGGGTTGTGAGTTCAATCCTTGAGGGGGCCACTTAGGGATCTGGGGCAAAATCAGTACTTGGTCCTGCTAGTGAAGGCAGGGGGCTGGACTCGGTGACCTTTCGGAGTCCCTTCCAGTTCTATGAGATAGGTATATATTATTTTAAGAGGCAACAGCTGAATTTTGCGGCACTTTAAAAATGCAAAAACTTTGCTAATATATATACTTATATATAAAAATCACACTTGTTTTGTCAAATTATTATTTTATCCAGCCTGCTGTACCTGGTAAGCCAGGGAAATAAAATCCCATTACAAATCTCATTCCACCTGAATAAATACCTGCATCTGATGGCACCCAAATATCTCAGCATTACCACCTACAGCTACATTTTTCATTTTTCTAAACATTTTGTAAGTTTTGAAAAATCGGTCAAAGTTTTGAAAAATGTTGGTGGCCTTTTCATTGGACGCTCATTGAAATGTTTCAATTTTTGAAAAAATATTGTAGAAATTTCAAAGTTTCAGATATTTTTAAAAAATTGTGAAAAATAGCAAAAAAAATTGTTTGTAAATTTTTCATTTTTTAAACAGCTTCTATTTGTACTTTCCCCAGTGTCTGTCTTTCTATGTTGGTCTTCTAGGCTGTATGCTCTCTGAGGCAGGATATATTGATTTCTGTGCATTGTATAGCTCTGAATACATTGTTGGTGATTACGTTACTGGATATTAACCCCATTCCATCCCTGAACCCTAGACTTCAGCTATCTAGGAGATTAACTTTTGGAGCATCAGGGTAATGCCCACCCTTGTCCCTTCAAGTCCAGTGAGAATTTTCCTAATGGTCACACATTGTGACCACCCATCTTAGAAGCCTGATGAACCCCAGTGCTTGGCAGTGTTGTCCAGTCCACCATGCTAAACTACATTACGATATATGATCAGCTATGAAACAAGTCAGACACTGATGCAACCACTATGCGATTAACCAGCTTCAACAATCAGACATCAGAAACACCTAAGAAAGGTTCACACACTCCCCGGGGCAAGAGAATGGACAAGGAAGTTAAAAGAAAATGACCAAGCCAAGAATACTGAATCAAAGTTAGCCATGACCTTTGCGAAACATATGGTAGAATGGAATCTGGCATTGTAAAAGTTCTGGTGTGGTCTTCATTATCAGGTTCCCCTGTCCTTTGCTGCCAGGCATTGTTAATCACATCCTAGAGCAGATTTTCCTGTCCCATGAGAATTTTTTCTCATCTAGAATCAGAAGAAAAGGTCAAAATCTCAAAAAAAAAAATTCATGAACCAATAATCTGAAAAGCATTTCAGACTGGGTTAATCAAAATGTTTTGTTTTGATGATTTTGAAACATTTTGCTTCGATTTTCACCTTTTAAAACTTTTTTAGCATAAATTAATGCAAATTTCAAAATGAAAAGTGGTTTCAAACTGAAAAATGAAATGTTTCATTTTGAAATAGTGAAAATGAGGTGTGGACCGTTTTGAAACATTTTTCAATTCCCACCCCAATTGGGAGATTGGTCCAAACTGAGCCTTTCCCAGGAACAATTTGGTGGTTTCCCATGAAAAAACCTTTCGTGAGAAAATTCCCAACTAGCTGCACCACATATACCCCAAATGAGTACGATGAACCTGAGCGAGAAGGTGCCCAGTCTGTAGCTGAGCCCTTTTTACTCCAATATACCGGCAGATCGTTCTAAAGCAGTTTTTTCTTTCTGGAAAGGTTCTTCAGTTCATTCTGTACACTTATGTGAAGTAAAAGGAAAAGTTGAATACCCATTCGGACTGTGGTGATAGAGTGTGCTAATGAAATTGCTAGTATTATTCAGTCAGTCAATAGTGCATGTTCTGGAAACCATTCCTTTAGTTGCAGATTGTCCCACTGGGATTGCACTCAAAAAATGTTTAAAGAAATATTCATTTACTTTAAATCCAGTTATCCATATTTCCATTTTAGTGCAATCTATATTCAAGCAAGCATTTAAATATTCTATTAAAATGGATCCGTCGTCACATAACAGAATCCAGCAAAGTCATATCTAACATCTCAGCACTAAGCCTCCATCAGAACCATGGCAACTCCTTGAGACCCCCTTCATTTATTTTCCAGTTCTGGCACCTGTAACCATGACAACATACACTGAAACCTTTCAAGCAGAACAGAACTGAATCACAATAAGAGCACAAAATACCTGAGGTGGGGAAAAGAGAGGAGATGCGCAAGCAGGTAGCGGCTGAAATTAAAAGCAATTGATAAGAAAACAGCAGGAAACAAATGCTGGCTCACACGGCCATATCCTCTCGGCAGCAGTATTTTGTGCAAAACCCATCCACTGTGTGTATTATTAGTTGTGCAGCCATAAAATTAAAATATCATTTTAACAAACAAGTGGTGTGTAAACTTGAGAAAATAAGGGCATGTTTACACTTAAACCACTGCAGCTGTGCGACTGTACCGATTCAGTGTAGACTTTACTTATGCTGATGGTAGGCATTCTCCCCTCAGCATAGTAATCCCTCTCCTTGAGAGGCACTAGGTAGGTTGACGGAATAATTCTTCTGTCGACCTAGCACTGTCTACACCCAGGGTTAGGTCGGCAAAGCTATGTCTCTCCGGGGGTATGGAATTTACACACCCCTCAGTAGAGTTGCCAACTTCGTAATATTTAAAAACCAGCCACTACAGCAGGAGTGCTAGAACCTTCCCCGCCCCGCCTCTTTCCCTGAGGTCCCACCCCTGCCCTGCCCTTTCTCCCCAAGGCCCTGCCCCTGCAGCCCCACCTCTTGCCTCCAAGGCCCCGCCCCCATTCGCTCCTCTTCCCCCCTCCCTGCCACTTGCTGATTTTCCCCTCTCACCCCAGGTCGGGAGGGACTCACTTGCAGAGCCAGGGCTCGGAGCTGCAGCTGCCTGACGCAGGTAGGAGGCGGCCCCAGCTGAGTAGAGGTTGGCGTGGGTGATGACCCCGTGCCTGCCCAACTTCCCCACTTGCAATGACCGGACACTGTCAGGTTTCCTTTTCAACTGTACTTTTCGGTCGAAAACCAGACACCTGACCATCTTACCCTTGAGAGACATAGTTATGCCAATGTAGACCAGCCCTAAGTTGCTGCAGATAATTTGCAAGTAAACACCACTCTGCACCAGGATCTACTCATGTTCAGCTTTAGCACTTAGAGAACAGGCATCCTTCCCAGATGCAAACAGGCATGACCAGCGGCAAGGAAACATCAGTGGAGAAAAAAGGGACAATTCTAGAAGATCAAGACTGTTAGCCTAGATCAGGGGTCGGCAACGTTTGGCACGCGGCTCGCCAGGGTAAGCACCCTGGCGGGCCGGGCCAGTTTATTTACCTGCTGACGCGGCAGGTTCGGCCGATCGCGACCTCCACTGGCCGCGGTTCACCGTCCCAGGCCAATGAGGGCGGCGGGAAGCCGCGGCCAGCACATCGCTCGCCTGCGCCGCTTCTCGCCGCCCCCATTGGCCCGGGACAGTGAACCGCGGCAAGTGGGGGCCGCGATCGGCCGAACCTGCCGCGTCAGCAGGTAAATAAACTGGCCTGGCCCGCCAGGGTGCTTACCCTGGCGAGCCGCGTGCCAAACGTTGCCGACCCCTGGCCTAGATCAAAGAACCTGTCTGAAACAGGCATGAGTTAATAACCCATGTGTGTGTAAACTGGGACTACTACATCCTGTAGGCTGAAGGAAATCAGTCATCAAGGAGGGTGCATTTTAATAAACAATCAATCTGTACTGTGAATCAAGGAAAGGGAAATTCTATTCCCTATATTTTAACGGATTGTGCTAACAGGGCCACAACTTGAAAGGAACTGTGAGAAAAGACTTGAGAACAGCTGAAGAGTAGGCCCTGTCATGGGAGTTGTAAGATAGTCTTATGGCTTTTATCTTCTTCCGTGTGTGATTACGTTTACAGAAGAGCTTCACCAGAACTAGAGATAGGCCTAAACCAGTGGCCTGACTCAAATGTCTCTGAACTTTGGGGAAGTTCCCAGTCACATCAAAACTCCATGGCTGAGGCGTATCTCCGATCAAAACTAAGTGATCAGAAGTGTCAGGGTAGGAGGATGACAAAATGAAATCAATAAGAAAACAGAAAGATGGAGATGACAGATGAAGGAGGAATTAAAAAAAAAAGAGATTGATTTTTCTCGCCATTTTCAATGTAACAAATTTCTATAAGGATAAGAGCAATGGGCAAGCATACCAAAAGCAATGTCCTTCCCACCAGGTTTATCAGGGACGGGAATACACCTCCTCTTGCTCAAAACAGACAAGTTCTTACACCATCGGCAACTATAACTGCATGTACCACTGCCGGTGTTTTGCCAGACAGCCCAGAATGAAAACCAGTATCAGGGATGGGATCTCTCTCTCCTTGTATCTAAAGAACTCCTAGGCAGTTTGCTGGTCTCTCTTGTGTTTTTATGTAACAGTAAATGGAAGGAGGTTGCAGAGATGAGAATATCTCTTCTAAGAAACCACAACCAGAAAAAAGTGACAAGCTTTTCACTGCACCTGGCCTTGAAATTATTTAACTGTTGTATAGGAGACCTGATACGCTCACAAATCCTGCAGATTATTTAGACCTGTTACAATCTGACCCATCAAGACCTACCTGGGGACATGTTTTCATTTATTATATCAAACCATTATATAGCATTTTTATCCTTGCACATTCAAAAAATATAAACATAATATTTCAAAGGCTATTAAGAAAAATCATCATCTGGATGCCCATGTGTGAAAGTGTAACAAAGAAATGTAAAATGCAGAGTTCATTAAAACTTTCAGTGGGGTTACTTTGAAAGGCCTCGTTCCTACAACACTGGGTATGGAGGATCAGAGCCCAAAGCTCAAGTTCTTCTCTCTGCACCAGCAAACACGTCCGGTCGAGTAGAGTCAGTGCACAAGGAAGGGTGGAAAAGAGCCGAAGTGGCACTGCCTGAGTGAAGTTCCACAGGCTTCGGGGGGATGGAGCCCCTCTGCCTGGCATGGTCCCCTCTAGGCCAGGTGGATTTTTCAGACCACCATTAACTTCTTTTCCACATTCTTCAATCCTCATCAGAAGGGCCATAGAGCAGAGGTACAGCAGGGAAACCATTGCCAATGCAGCCAATCAGCTGGCTGGAGAGCAGGAACCTGAGGAAGGAATTCTTCATACATGGGAACTGGAGCCAATGTTCCTCACACACCGTTGGGGTCCACACAAGTAAGGGGCCATGTCCTTTGCCGTAAGTTCAAACTCAAGAAGCTTCTGAGTTATGTTTTCCCCTCCAGCGCACTTTTGTGCCGGGGGTAATGCAACTCTCAAGGTAACAATAAGATGTGACAGTGGTAGGCTATTGATGAGTGCCCTGGGTGTGCTGTAGTTGTTCTGGGCTGAGTCTCAGTTAAGCATCACCAAGCATTACATTTTATTGTGTTTGGCATCTGGGTGCTGCCCTGCAAATCCCCAAGGTTGGATGGACAGAGAGCTAGATCACGCAGGTAGAATTGCTTAAAAGGATGGGGCTTGTTTATTTGTTTTTAGGGTCTGAAATAGAATGTTGATACATACCTTTTCTCTCCTCTTCTCTATCCCAGGAAGGAAAAGTGACATCTGGTAGCTGCTGGGCAGATTCCACAACTGCGATAATTCAGATCTGCTAAAGCAAGAAGGATTTGTGCAGTCTGAGCTGAGTAAGGGTTAGGGCTCAGAATGGAGGCTGCCCAGCTGCAGAGGAGATGGGATGTGAGTGAAGCAGGGGATTTACTCTCTCTCTTCCTCTTTCGAATTTCAGGGAAGATGCAACTGTCATCCCACAGTTTGTGAAAAAAGCCTTCACTCACTGTCATCTCGCCGGCACAATATGGCTCTTCCTCTGGGGAATTCTTTCTGAAAGAGACTCTTTTAGTTTACAGGGTTTTTTAAAAGGTAATATTTTTCACCTACCAGTGTGTTGTATTGGCTTTCATTTTCCTCTGTCGTTCATAGGAGTCTTGATCTTGCCCTTCAGTATTTTAGCTTTCTCATAGATTTCTGTGATGACCAAGCTGCCATAGGTTGTTACAGAGCTTGGCAGCAGGTCTGCAAGAAACAAATGAGCAAGGGATCAATTCTACTCCCATTGACTTTCAGTGCCACAGGAGTGAGCCCTCATCTTGTTCAGTAGTTCCTTGGCTCTGCAGGAGAATCAGGGAGGGATTAACTGCAAGGAAAACCTTGCTCAGTCTCCGCAGCCTCCCAGGATATTTATTGCTCCATCTGGGATACGTGACAATGGGCGGATGCATAAGCATCACAGTTTGCATGGTGTTGGCAGGTCTGCAAACCTCACTCCTTTCAAAGATTCCGTTTGCTGGAACACTCCACCATTAGCGTGCTTATCCGACACTTAGCTATTCCATATGTCTGCATTCATAGATTCTCAGACCAGAAGAGACCATTGTGAACATCTAGTCTGAGCTCCTGCATAACTCAGGCCATTGAATTTCACCCAGTGATTCTTGGATCTAGCCCAACAACTTGCACCAGAGCGTATTTTTAGAAAGCCATCCAAACTTTATTTAAAGACAAGTGATGGAAAATTTGCCACATCCCTTGGGAAGCTGTTCCAATGATTAATTACTCTCACCTAAAAATTTTCACATTTCCATTTTGAAGTCTGCTGACTTCAACAACTTCCAGCTATTGGATCTTGTTATACTTTTGTCTGCTACATTTGAGAGTCCTCTAGAATCAGATATCTTCTCTTCCCATGGCCACTTATAGACTTTGATTAAATCACCTCTTAATCTTCTCAGTGAACCTCACTGGCCTGGGGAAATATTTGGAAATCTCAGGAGACCAGTTTTCCTACGAGAATTCCTACTACTTCCCAGATTGGTAGGAAATGCCATGGGAACAGCCTTTGCATCTTGTGGTATTTTGGTACATTTGCTTGCTAGCCCAGCTGACAGTGAAGAGGTGCAAGAATCTTACTCTGACTAATCCAACTTAGAGCTCCAAGGTTCAGAGGTGCCTGACTCTAAAACAGAAAAGTTATTGGCAAGATGCCTGTACCCTCAGGGCTGGTCTATACTTACCGGGTAGTTCGACGGCTGGCAATCGAAGTTCCGGGTTCGATTTATCGCGTCTGGTCTGGACACGATAAATCGAACCAGGAAGTGCTCGCCGTCGACTGCGGTACTCCAGCTCAACGAGAGGAGTACCGCGGAGTCGACGGGGGAGCCTGCCTGCCGCGTGTGGACCGCGTCTGAACCGTGGTAAGTTCGAAGTAAGGTATGTCGACTTCAGCTACGTTATTCACGTAGCTGAAGTTGCGTACCTTACTTCGACTTGGGGGGTTAGTGTAGACCAGGCCTCAGAAACTACCCATGCTCCTCCCTCTACCTCTCACCTACCCATATGTCCCATATCTGCTATACGACCTTCCTACATCCTTGATACCCAGCCTCGTCCTTCTGCACTTTCAGCCTTTGTCCATGAAAAGCGCCTTTGTCCTCAATAACTGCCCCTCATCTTCACACCTCTTTCCACTGCCTCTGGCTCAGATTCCATGGAGATGGGCACAACATAAGAACTAGAATGAACAGAATCCCTTCATCCCCAGTAGCTATAAGGATGTCTTTGCACTAACACAGGGGAGTAGATGATCAGGATGGTGATGCAACAGAGAGCAGCACAGAGAGGTCACTGAGGTGCCACTGAAACAGGTGAAGAGGTGATTGGAGGCGGTGTGGCTGTGATTCTTTGGTTGTAGATCAGCTCCAGTGTCTGACGTCTCTGGGGCGGTATTCTCTCCCTGTTAGCGATGGGGTGGCGCTGAGCATTGAGGCTTAGGATACAAGTCAGTTTCCAGGTGAATTTCTGTGTGGGTGAACAGGAGCGGCAAACGGGAGTTTTGGAGGGAGTTTGGAAAGGGCAGTGTCCAATCTCCAAGTAGCTGAGGTCTCTGGCAGCAGCACAGCTGAGGAAGGCATGCTGCTGTGGTCTTACCTCTCTGTTGGCTGTCTTTGACCCTAGAGCCATTAGAATAGCCCACTCACACAATCCACATACCAGGGATGGAGCCCAGTGAGAGACACCAATTACCCTGCCACACTAGCAGCCAACCTAGAGACGGAGGAGCTGGGACTTGGAGGTTATTGACAGACGTAGAAGTGAATCAGTTGCTGGGTTGACAACCAAGCACACGAAGCTTATAATTTTACAGGCCCCAGTTTTATTTATTGACTGAATATTTTAAGGCAAGCCTCTCTAAAATGAGGAGAGGGGGAAATGAACTGTCCTTAAAGTTACTGATGGCTACCATGGTATCAACTTCAAACCTGGGCACTTTCAACAATCCCACTCTATGTCTATAGATCAACCGAGAATATCTAGCCTAGATTCACCACACGTTAATACACTGTAAAATGTTGAAACAAAGCACTAACCACTTATCAGTCATCTTGATACCCCATTCACAAAAGACCAAATATTAAACCAGTTACTGTACCTTCTATAAACAAATCAGTGTCCAGTCTCACAGTTTCATTGATATGGAGGTTATGAAATTATTTGCTTCACTTAGGACCAGATCCTCAGCTAATAACTTCAGGGGAACTACCCTGCTTTACACCAGTGGAAGATCTGCCCTTGTGACTCCATAGTCACCCAAAGCATTCTGCGAGAGCGACCAATAATGGCAAACCATTCCGTGACTTATGGTCTGCGTGCAGTGATTTGCATTCATCACAATATACCACCTGTGCCAATTCTCAGAGAGAGGAAAAGAACAGTATGAAGCAACCTAACGCAGAGAAGAAAGTCAAATTAGTCGGTATGGCACATTTTAAAACTAATAATTTAATTAGTTACTACTTACCAGCTGTGGTTCTTATTAGAGCTGCAAAGAAACACAGCAATGGCTGCTTCATAAGTACAAGAATGTCAAGAGACAATTCAATAATTTTTGAAGTGAGAAACTTAATTGGTTATCATTTGCTCCTACCAGCTGTTGCCAAATTCCCAGCTGTGAGCTGGAAGAACAATACCAGAATAGGTAACTCTCTATATATCACAGTACTAAACTGCAGAATCCTAGAAGCCTACAACAAGTAATAGGAACTTAATTGGTTACAACTTCCCACCTGCGGTTGAAGTTAGACTTTAGGGAATTGTCCTCCAGGATGCATCTAGTCCAATACACAGTCTCTGATAACAGCTCCACCCAATGGCATCTGCTAGAGCAGCCTAGGGGTTGCTCTAACTTATATCTTCATGAACACCATACCCCCCATTCCCAGCACATTCCCTTTGTCCCCCTAGCACACCACTGATCCGTCCCACACCAAGGGCTGTGAGGGGAGAGGGCAGCATGTGGCTGCTATACAGTTCCTGCGCCACACTGGGAATCCCGGTGCAAAGGGAATTCCAGAGTGGGGAGATTCAGCTGCTTTCTGGCCCCTTTCTGGCACAGGAGTGGTGAGAAGGGCAGAAACACAGCACAGAATCAGCGTGTTTTGTCTCTAGAACTATCCAGGCTGCTACCTTCTATCAGCTCTATATTAAACTCATCCAGCTCCCTACCAGACTGCGGAGCAAGACTGTTTTCCTGCAAATTGAATGTGTTCCTCACTTCTGCATTAGTTACTCAAAGAAAGAATTGTTGCTGTTGCTTCGCTCCAGTTACTGCGGAGCTGCATGAATAATGAAAATATTCAAAACAATAAAGTTGTCGTGTCAGTTCCCAGGGTTCAAAATGGACCCATTTTCTCCCCCCCAAAAAATGTCACTAAATTTTTTAAATCAAAAATTTGTTTCAAAGTTTTTTAATAAAAAAAAATCGTTATTGAAACTGTTCGGTTGATTAAAAAAAATCAGGACATTTTTCACAAAACGAACGATTGATATAATATGGACAATTTTTTCACAACATATTCTGTGTTTTAGACCTTTTTTGACCACCCCAAAAAAGTCTGTTTTAAAGCTTTGACCAGTTCTAGTTACAGGTGATGTGGCAGAGGGTCTGTAGGGCAGAATTGTAAAGAGACTTTCTATGGTGTGCAAGATGGAGGCACGAGAGAGCCATGGAGGCACCACAGTAGACAAGGACATGGGCCTGAATTAAAGCAGAGACCAACAAGGGAGTCTGACTAGTGATCAGAGCCGGGGGGTGGAGTCAGGTCATGGTTGGAAGTCACACCAAAAATCACAGCCAAGGTCAGAGTCGGAGCCATGCCAAGAATTTAGCCACAGTTGGAGTGAGAAATCACAGCAAAGCTCAAAGACGGAGTCAGCAGCAGAGGTCAGGGCAAGGAAGCAGGAATGAAGACAACACGTAGTAACAGGCATAAGGAGTAGAAGCCAAGCGAAGAAGCAGGGACTTGGTCTGAGAGGTCTAGGCAGCAACAAAGCTAGCAACTAGTTACTCAGAATGGGGTGGGGCAGGAACGGGAAGCTTTATATCCAGTGGTGGCCAATCAACAGCCTGCTACTAGTCACCTGACCTTCCTGAGTCAGCAGGTGGAGCATCTGGTGGTGGGGCATTAGCTGCAGTTCCCTCATCTGAGCCCACAATGTAGCAGTGCAGAGGGTAAGGCTCTCACTCAGCATCCCTGTGGACCTAGGCGTAAGACCGCCGGCGCCCGACGCAGGGGGAAAGTCATGGGTGGTGTATGCTGCTTGCTCCTACAGAATGCTCTGTGTCCTGGTGGCTCTGAATTTCTCCAGTGTTTCACCTGAATATTTGGTTCAGGCGCATTTCTAAAGACATCTTTGCCCATTTCCTCCATTGCTGCAAGGAGCAGTGTTTATGTCACACAGCAGAATCCCACTGTATAATTTTGCCATTGCCAGACAGGGGGGGAAGAGGAGGAAGGAGACACGCCTACCTCCACTTGCTATGGCAAGGACAGCGCAGGCCCATGGACACTGGTGGGGGTGAAGGGGAAAAGAATGAGGCAGCACAGAGGGGGGGAAGGAGGCACTGCCAGCCAGGGCCAGCTCCCGCTTTTTTGCCGCCCCAAGCAGCGAAAAAAAAAAAAAAAAAAAAAAAAAAACCAATTGAGCTGCCGCCGAAGAAGATGAGAAGGAGTGAAGGACCCGCCGCCGAAGACCCGGACGTGCCGTCCCTTTCTATTGGCCGCCCCAGGCACCTGCTTCCTTCACTGGTGCCTGGAGCCGGCCCTGCTGCCAGCATAGGGACATTAGCTGAGCAGATGGGTGGGAGTTAAGAGACGGTCACACAGTTGCCATGGCAGTAGCAGTTAGGCCCAAGGAGGGAGATCAGGAAATATACATTGTGAGCTTAGTGTGTAAGTTTTTTAATTTAAAAAAAGCTGTGAAAATAGCATAAATAAATTTACAGTGAATATTTCCAGTGTCTCGACATTTTGAAAGCCGGGAAACACCCACAGAGGCACGTTAGACTAGGTGCAATTCTGCTCTGAGCCACGCAACCTCATGGAAATCAATGAGGTTACAAGAGCACACCGAGGAGATGGCTGAGGAACCTAAGTATCACATCTTATAACGCTCTCCTTGTCTTTGCAGAGTTTCGGACCTTATCCGTATAAACAATGAGACCTGTGCCAAGCTGGAGTGACTCCACCAAGCAGAAATGTCACCGACAATGGGCGGGGGGGGAGAACTTTCACTTTCCTGGCACAAAATGTCACCCCATGGTGGGTAGATTCATTCATTTGCTGGCCTCCATCAAGCTTTCTGCCCAGGGGGCGGGATGTAACAGTGCATCACCCAGTGGTCTTGGTCACTCATGCTTCATAATCAGCGCTATTCAATTTTGAGAGGCCAGAGGCTGAAGATTTATCCCTCAGTATCCCTGTGAAAGGACCTGCTCTCTGAGCTCCTGAAGCAGCATGTGCTGCACATGTTGGGAGAGCAGCAATGAAGCTATAAGCATTGGCAGGTACCTGTATTCCTTCTACTTTGTCCTCCTCCTTTCATGGGGGGAACTGGGACAAGACAATCACCTTGTGCAAGGCCAGTCGGAACCAGGTCACCTGAAACTACAATGAGAGGAAGGTTTCTACCCATCAGAGGAGTGAGGTTGTGGAACATTGTCCCATGAGAAGGAGTGGGTGTGGGGGACAACCTAACTAAACTTTAAGATGGAGCTTGACAAGTTTATGAATAGGATGATATGATGGGGTTAACTGGTATAGCAGGGGGCTGGATTAAGTGAGATCCCTTCCTGTCCTATGGCCCTGTATGCACTTCCCTGATAATTGGTGGTACAATGTGCAACCGTGACATGACTGTGAAAAAAGCCTCTGGCACATGTGGAAAAGAACAGAATCCAACCACCACCCAGAAGAATCAGAGAGGCAGCAAGTGAGAGTAATGAAGGATCTTCTTGTGGACAGTGAGCCACTCCCTACTGACACAGACAACCACTTCTCCTGGCAACTAATTGTGAGCAATCCCTTCTCACCCTGACACAGAACAATTGTCTACAGAGCAAGTTAAAAGTCAAATGCTACCACATAGAACAAAGGGGCATAGTTACATGGATCACTACTACTTATTGTCACTGTTTTACTTAGGCTGTTAAGTAAGGGTGAGCCAATACGAAGACATCCACAGTACAATTGTTACAGCTATTGCTTTGCTTTCTCACCTGTATCCACAAGATGTTGCTGCTGATACAGCTCTGGCTTTCAGGTAAGCATTGCAGTAGGCAGGGGAGGGGATGCATTCCGTTTCATAATTGAATTAAGGCCAAGTTTGAGTTCATTTTGGGGGGAGAAATGATTCTGTTCCCACTAGAGACAAAGGACCTGATTCTCATTTACACCAACTTACACAAACCAGAATTAGGTCCAGAAAGGAATAAGCTGTAGGTATAAATGCAGGAGGATTGGGATACACATGGACTGGAGTACAGGTTTTTAAATGGCCAGTATGAGCAAGCGGCAGCACATTTGTGGGATGGGGAGATCAGACCTCAGCCCTTGCCCCTGTTGCTGAGGATGAGTTATGTGGAGGGTGAGAATCCACATCAGTACTTTCGCAATGTTTAATATTTTCTCTCTTGCCTTTAAAATTCCTCTTTGACCTTAATTAAACTCCTGTTCCCTCACAGCCCAAAAGCTATAGCAGCTTTTCCAAACCCCATCTGGGTTTCCCTCTGTTGTAGTTCAAGCCCTTTGTCACATGACATCGAAGCAACAAACATCCTTTCCCCAACATAATTTCTTTCACTCATGTTGCCTGCGTAGTTAGAGCCCTCTTAGATCTCCTTCCTACCAGTTTTCTTCCCCTACTATTTCTTTTCAAGACAAACTCGCTAAACCAGGCCTGTTTTCCATTTTGACCTGCAAATAGCAAAACACCATCAACTGGCAAGGATAATTACTTACTTGTGAAAGCAAGTGTTATTTCTGAATTCTGTGATAAGGTGTAACACAAATGTCACCTCAAGTCAGGTTATATTAAGTAGTTTTATGTCATGTGACACGGTGTGAAGTGACACATACTGTGCTGTTGTATTAGATCTTGGGTTGCTTATTTGAAGAGGGTGTTTTTCCTCTTATTTAGAAGCAGGTACCAGGAGCTGGAGATAACAAACAATCCATTCACTAACATCAATGCATCAGATTTACCTATATGGGTGTAGCTGCTGGTGATAAAACATTTACACAACCAAAGTTAAATTGCAAGAGACTGTTTTATTTAACACACCAGGAAATAGTCAGGTTGCCCCTGAAAAATAAAATTATTCCAATTTCAAAAGGCCACCTAGATACCTGATACAGTAACTTCTGCTTTTCGTTAGTTACTGACAGCACAGATTGGACAATCTCGTACAAGTTGTTTTATTTCAAGAAGGATAAAGTATGCAGGGTCAAGAAGTTACAGTTTATGTAATTCTCACTTTGCTAATCCCCAAACCTGACCATTCTCACAAGAAACCCAGCAGTCTCACCCCCCTTCGCAGTCAAATTTTAATAGAAGAGGTAATGGTGTAAAGTCTCATGTGACTAAGAGTTCATTACTTCTACAGATCACACCACAGCACATTTGCTTGAATACTATGAAATACTGTAATTAAATCTAGAGAACCTTTATTGAAGTAAGGGCCTGATCCTAGACCAGTCAAGGCAAGCCAACTCCACTGACTTCATTTTTCCCCTGATCCAAAGTGCACTGAACACAGTACATACAATATCCTTAATTTTCTTGGGTGTGTTTTCTTGCCTACTTAATAATTTGCAATGCTTGGTGATCTGCAAAGAGTCTTCCAAATTATTGGTGCAAGTCCAACCGGTGTAAAGAATCAGTATTGATTTAAAAAAATGTTGTTATAATAAAAATACAAAGAATGGAAAACACTGCAGCATCATTATAGTACACCCCTACCTCGATATAATGCTGTCCTCAGGAGCCAAAAAATCTTACCGCGTTATAGGTGAAACCACGTTATATTGAACTTGCTTTGATCCACCGGAGTGCGCAGCCCCGCCCCCCCGGAGCACTGCTTTATCGTGTTATATCCGAATTCGTGTTATATCGGGTCGCATTATATCAAGGTAGCGGTATACTATCATGCAGGAATAAGAAAGCTGTTAAACTGAAGAATATTGCAGAGGGAATCTCCTAGCTAATGTTGTTTATTTTGATTTATAAAACACAAGCCAGCATCCTAAATGATCTAATGGTCCCTTCTGGCCTGAAACTCTATGGAACTATGATATCCGCCTCCCTATTTATTAACGGTCATAATGGATTCCACATTCCAGGCTGACACACATGTACCAGTGCATGTTGGCTCACCCTCAACATCCTCTGCTCCAGAACCACAATAGGACTCTGGAGAAAGCCCCATAACCACAGAGACTTCTTCTGCTCCAAGTTTGTTCTTTCCTCCCTCAGCTCTGCCATATCCCTTGTCAAATAGCCTATTTGCCCACCCTTCCAAGCCTATAATCCTAGCTGTTTATTTGCTTCTTTTGATTCCCTTCTCAAATCCTTCCAATTCCCATCCTTCCTTCTTGGGACAAAGATCTCACCAATGTTTTGGAAGAAAAGTTCAACAAGATCTGCTCCAATGCCCTTTGCTCTCCCTTCCTCTCCTGTCAGGGCCTGTAATGGGGGCAGTCTGACCTAGTGGTCAGAGCTCAGAGCAGAGTCATGGCCGTGGTCAGGAGTCACACCAAGGGTTAAACCAATCAGAAGCCATGTCAAGGGTTGAAACAGAGTTAGAGCCAGCGGTCATGCCAAGGGTCAAGCTGGAGTCAGTTACTGGAGTTAGGGTGAGGAAGCAGGAGCCAGGAACAAGGCAAGTTAACAGGAACAAGGAGTGGGAACCAGGCAAGGAAACAGGAATTTGGTCTCAGGCGGCTGCTGACCAGACCCCTATAACTAGTGGCTCAGATAAGGGGTGTGGCAGAACAGGAAGCGTTATGTCCAATCGGGGTCTGCTGTTAGTCAGTGGATCCTGCTGAGACAACAGCCCTTCTTAGCAGGGTATCGGCTGTAGTTTTCTCATCTGCCCTTACCGGGCAGAAGCAGAGAGGGCAAGGGTCTTGCTTAACAATGTGGTGGCTCTGGGTTTGAGACCAGTAGCGCCTGACCTCTCCATAGTGAAAAAGCTCAAAGTAAAACCCAGTCAAAACCACCTGGTATTGCCTCAAAGTCATGAGCTTCAATATGAAGCCACAATCTCCAATATGTTTGCCTGGAACTGGGCCTGCACTCGCTACAAGTGTCCACCAACCTTTCAGCGAATACGGACTTGTGCTTAGTAAGGAAACCCCCCACCAGACGTATCTCACAAATCCCGGAAGTTTGGTAATGAAAGTTCTGCAGAGCTCTGCAATTGGAATTCCTTCTGCTGACGATGAAATAAAGAAACTAGC
Source organism: Terrapene triunguis (assembly GCF_002925995.2). Classification (NCBI taxonomy): domain Eukaryota; kingdom Metazoa; phylum Chordata; order Testudines; family Emydidae; genus Terrapene; species Terrapene triunguis. Next base: position 5,484,457 of record NW_020664482.1, on the reverse strand, counting down.
TCTACTTGAGGGGTTTGCTATAACATGGGCAATGGGGGAGGGATCCCAGGGGATATAGGAGTTGCCATAGTGCAGTGTTTCCCAAACTTGTGACACCACTTGTGTAGGGAAAGCCCCTGGTGGGCTGGGCCGGTTTGTTTACCTGCCCCGTCCGCAGGTCCGGCCGATCGTGGCTCCCACTGGCCATGGTTTGCCGCTGCAGGCCAATGGGAGCTGCTGGAAGTGGCGGCCAGCACATCCCTCGGCCTGTGCCGCTTCCAGCAGCTCCCATTGGCCTGGAGCAGCGAACCGCGGCCAGTGGGAGCCACGATCGGCCGGACCTGCGGACGGGGCAGGTAAACAAACCGGCCAGGCCCGCCAGGGGCTTTCCCTACACAAGTGGCGTCCCAGGCTTGGGAAACACTGGCCTAGGGAGATTGTCACTGAGAGCCACCAGCTATCTGCAAGAATGCTCTGTCTCCAGCCTCAGCATCTCCGCTGACATGGGTGTTAGGAAAAAACCCACCACAAGTGTCAGCGACTCTCTACAGCAGGTGGTACCGAGTGCTCCTCACCATCATATCTCAGCACTGAGGAGCACAGGGATGTGGATATCTGTCCCGTGGGAGCAGGACAGACTACAATAAAGAGATTTAATATAGGAGTTAATCATCACTTAAAAAAAAAAAAGTCCTAAGATGGAACATATTATTTTGTCAGGTTAGTAACATGAGGTGAAATTCTCACCCCGTATACAGATAAAGGGGTTAGAACAGCCTAAAAGCCCCTGTGATCCATCCAAGTGGGATAAGAAACCCCCCCCCCCTCCACACAGGAGATAGACAACTACAGGTTGTCTTCTGAGGAGCCCAATCTAGGGACTATGCGGGATAGGGTCGCAGCCCAAAGCAGGGTGGAGATTTAGGTCAGGGCTACTGCCCATAGGCAGGCAGAGCCAGCCCGCCCTGCAGAGCTGCCTAAATTACATTAGGGGACACTCCGGCTCCCAGAGCAACCAAGAATCAGGAGGACATAAAGATCACATAAAGCCACCATAGCTCCCCAGCCGGGGTTTGCTAGACACGCCACTCAGAACCTCACCCACAGACTTCAAAGGCCTGACTCTGCTGCCACTGAAGTCAATGACAAAATTCTCATTGACTTCATTGGTGCAGGATCAAGGCCTAAAGCTCTTTCTGGATATATCTGCAGCTTGGTCTTGTTTTTAAAGTCAACAGCAAACTCCCACGGACTTCAACTGAGCCAATAAAAAGCAATGGCTCTTTTGTTGCATTGGCCTGGATATTGCAGAGGGTGGTCTTGCAAAGATATGCGCTTCACGGACCAAGCTAACAAACACAATTCACACTTGCGCTCTCCAAAGCACACCATTTGAGAATCCAGTCTGACTCGAAACACTATGTGAATGTGGTTGTGACTCCATGTGTAGCTTGCGAGTTCTACGTTTAGCCAGCAACACCAGAATGATGTGTTCTTAACAATGACTGTGGTTGGGTGTTGCATTTGCAAGCAAAACACACTCTTACTTCCTCAATATTGGCTCCTTTATGGGAGACCCTTACAGCTGACAACACAGGAGAGAACTTCATAAAGAAAGTCTCATGATAGCTGTTATTTATTATGCAAATACTGTCTGCCATGGCAACATTGCATCCAGTAGTTTGCTTTATTTGCTCTGGTACATGGCCTGCATATTCAAATTAAGACGGCGTACATTGTGCCTACACATTACAAAGATTTTGTTTTCCTTGACACTTACAGGAGAACAAACTACAATTAATACAGCTCGTTGAAGCAGACAGCACCCAATTAGTTATCATCCATTTTCAGATTGGGACACTAGACAAAAAAACATGGAGCTGGCTTCTTATTCAAAAGGAAAATACATCCAAACTACAGGTTTTCAAAGACACATTTAACTCACAATGGCAAGGATACTCACTTGGCCTTTAATGTGAAATGGAGTGTTAATTTTTCTCTGTCACCTCTTAATTGCTTCCTTATTATACTGTTCAAGCAGTTAATTGCTAGACTGAGTGAAAGAGTGTTTTCAGGGGAAAGGAAATGCCACAGCATGAAAGAAAAAAAAAAAACAGAAGCAGTGCACTAGAGTAATTGGGTCTGATATAACATTAGTTGCGGTATTACTTTTAATGGTATCTACAAAAATTAACAGGCAAAGCCAAATTGTTTTCTAGTGCAAAAACAGAGAATAAGTCAGTCAGCATGTCTGCATGTTTCTTATTCAGCTGTCATTTACCTAGCAAGTTAGTGTACTAGATAAAGTTTATCTACTTTATGTTCTTGTATAGAATACATTTCCCCCTGTTTCTCTCTTGTATTCACATGCCTTTTTTACCATTTGTATTGGATGAAACATTTTTCAGAGTTGCATATGGAAATTTGTTTACCACCAACCTTCGACTTTACATGGATGAGAACATCCACGGTTGTTAGACGGGGGAAAATAATCAAAAAGACAGGAACTCTCATGCTCTGGAGCATAAGTCAACCTCCAATTGACAGAGGTTCAGAAAAATCTTCCTGTATGGGCTGGATAATTGTCCTCTATGGAGTATTTCTGCACCTTCTTCTGAAGCATCCTGTACTGGCCACTCTCAGAGCCAGGCTACTAGACCGGTCTGATCTGGTATAGTTGACCCCATATTGACATTACAGGGAAGAAAGAGAGACAAACAGTCCTGTTCCTCTAAACCCCATTACTGTACTGGGTACCTGACCCACATGGGAATTCCTCCTTCAGCTTCCTTCTCTAGCTCAATGGCACTACATTCCTCTCCTCGGAGAGGAAGTCCCTTCCCTTAGCACCAGGGAAATGTGAGTCAACAAGGGAAGACTTGACTATGCTCACGGGGGGGGGGGAAATGGATACTCTAGATGCAAAGGCAAGAATTACAGACATTTATTTAAACAACAACATGTGGATCGCTGGCTTTAATGAGGATCTTTGAATGCCAGTGCTAGAATTCATTATTAGTATTATTTTCTTCATCCCCTAATTTTTATTAGTGCATAGCAATTATTAATGGAGACAGACAATGGAGGAAAAGCATGCACTAAAAGCGATGCTGCACAATAGATTTAAATATGCACATTAATTCATAAGAAAAGTGAATTAAATACAAATTTTGGTTTAATTTCCTGAATGTAGTTTCCCAATGGACAATAGAAGGCAGATGATCCAGTCACTAACTTGTGCTTATTAGCATTTAAACGTGCTGATTAACTCATTAGTAAGACTACATTTGAAGTCTCCTCTTTTGTTTCCTGCTTAAAACGGATAGTCTTCCATTTATTTTATTTATTAATTAATTAATTTAGGAAGGAAGTATATTTCAGTGGATCAAGGAAGAATGCGAGTCAATACAAGATGGAGAGTGGCAGAAAATTGCCAACACACAGGGTACAAATTTCACCCTTCATTCTAAATGATTGTCAAAGTCTAGCACCTGCTTACTTGGTGCAAAATCAACGAATGAATACACTGCCTCATCTGACACTTAAGAGGAAGGCAAGTCAGGGACAAAATAGTTCCAGGTGATAAATACTCAGCAAAATCTCTTTTCCAACAAAGGGATCCAGAGTTATATAAAATACTCCAAATCAAAGTGCTCAGTGCTGGTCTGAATGAATCCCAGGTGAAGATGTGGTGTCATATCACTGTTTAGTGAACCAGACTGTCAACTATTTGTTGGTCACCATTCCTTTCTAGTTTTATTCATTTCAAGTGATACTAGACAGACTTCTCAGCCACTGGCCAAAGTCTGTCAGCTCCATGGTGCCTGGGCATCTTACAACAATCTCAGAGTGCACTGAACATGCAAAAGAGGTTACAGCTAATTTTCCATACAAAATGGGAAATGATTGTCTAGGAAGGAGTTCTGCAGAAAGGGATCTGGGGGTCATAGTGGATCATGAGCGAAATTGGAGTCAGCAGTGTAATGCTGTTGTAAACATCATTCTGGGATGTATTAGCAGGAGTATTGTAAGCCAGACAAGAAGTAATTCTTCTGCTCTACTCCACGCTGATTAGGCCTCAATTGGAGTATTGTGTCCAGTTCTGGGCACCACATTTCAGGAAAGATGTGGACCAATTGGAGAAAGTCCAGAGAAGAGCAACAAAAATGATTAAAGATCTAGAAAACATGAGCTATGAGGGAAGACTGAAAAAACTGGGTTTGTTTAGTCTGGAGAAGAGAAGGCTGAGAGGGGACATACAAGGAGGAGGGAGAAAAATTGTTCTCATTAACCTCTGAGGATAGGACAAGAAGCAATGGGCTTAAATTGTAGCAAAGGTGGTTTAGGTTTAGGAAAAACTTCCTAACTGTCAGGGTGGTTAAGCACTGGAATAAATTGCCTAGGGAGGTTGTGGAATCTCCATCATTGGAGATTTTTAAGAGCAGGTTAGATAAACACCTGTCAGGGATGGTCTAGATAATACTTAGACCTGCCATGAGTGCAGGGGACTGGACTAGAAGACCTCTTGAGGTCCCTTCCAGTCGTACAATTCTATGAGGACAGTGAGCTACTTACACGTTACGCACTTTCCTGGATTTATCACAGCTGGTAAAGAAGTCAACATGATGCATCTCAGCAAGCAGGGGAATCTGCCTGTTTGCTTTGTTTCATACCCTGCCTTGATTTCACTGGACAGCCTTCTTAGGTGAATGGAAAAACATCAGGACAGGAAAAGTCTTGGAACTACATGGCTTAGGTTTACTCCTGGTTTCTACCAGCATAAACCAGAGTGCAGAGCACCGAGCACCAGAAAGATCACACAGAGGGCCAGAGCAGCCCAAAGCATAGAGGGCACTGGTCACGAGGCAAGTATGGTGGGGTGTGATGGGATACTCCAATGCATGCAGCCCTGCTGAAGTCCGCTTCTGCGGAGCTATTGGTGCAGACATAGGCTAGCCAATATAACCACCAAAGAGAGATGGGTCATCCATGGCCCCCATGGTGAGTCCTTCCTGGGCCATGACAGGCCACACTCTGCTAGCAAGGGTGAATCTAGCCCAGTGTTTCGTTGCAGATTTTGCTCCATTGTCAGGAACTCCTACACTTTCATTAGAATAAAAACTAGGGCAGTCAAGCGATTAAAAAAAGTAATCACGATTTATCGCACTGTTAAACAACAATAGAATACCATTTATTTAAATATTTTGGATGTTTTCTACATTTTCAAATATATCAATTTCAATTACAACACAGAATACAAAGTGTACAGTGCTCACTTTATATTTATTTTTGATTACAAGCATTTGCACTGTAAAAAAACCTAAAGAAATTGTATTTTTCAGTTCACCTAATACAAGTACTGTAGTGCAATCTCTTTATCATGAAAGTTGAACTTACAAATGTAAAATTATGTACAAAAAAACTGCATTCAAAAATAAAACAATGTAAAATTTTTGAGCTTGCAAGTCCACTCAGTCCTACTTCTTGTTCAGCCAATCACTAAGTGAAACAAGTTTGTTTACATTTGCAGGAGATAATGCTGCCTGCTTCTTGTTTACAATGTCACCTGAAAGTGAGAACATGTATTTTCATGGCATCGCAAGATATTTACGTGCCAGATATGCTAAAGGTTCATATGTCCCTTCATGCTTCAACCACCATTCCAGGGGACATGTGTCCATGCTGATGACGGGTTCTGCTCAATAACGATCCAAAGCAGAGCAGACCAACGCATGTTCATTTTCATCATCTGAGTCAGATGCCACCAGCAGAAGGTTGATTTTCTTTTTTGATGGTTCGTGTTCTGTAGTTTCCGCATCAGAGTGTTGTTCTTTTAAGACTTCTGAAAGCATGCTCCACACCTTGTGCCTCTCGGATTTTGGAAGGCACTTCAGATTCTTAAACCTCGGGTTGAGTGCTGTAGCTATCTTTAGAAATCTCACATTGGTACCTTCTTTGCATTTTGTCAAATTTGTAGTGAAAGTGTTCTTAAAATGAACATGTGCTGGGTCATCATGTGAGACTGCTATAATGTGAAATATATGGCAGAATGTGGGTAAAACAGCAGGGGACATACAATTCTCTCCCAAGGAGTTCAGTCACAAATTTAATTAACACATTATTTTTTTAACAAGCGTCATCAGCATGGAAGCATGTCCTCTGGAATGGTGGCCGAAGCATGAAGGGGCATATGACTGTTTAGCATATCTGGCACATAAATACCTTGCAATGCTATGCAAATGCCTGTTCTCAATTTCTGGTGACATTGTAAATAAGAGGAGGGCAGCATTATCTCCTGTAAAAGTAAACAAACTTGTTTGTCTTGGCGATTGGCTGAACAAGAAGTAGGACTGAGTGGACTTGTAGGCTCTGAAGTTTTACATTGTTTTGTTTTTGAGTGTAGTTATGTAACAAAAAAAATTTCTACATTTGTAAGTTGCACTTTCATGACAAAGAGATTGCACTACAGTACTTGTATGAGATTAATTGAAAAATACTATTTCTTTTTTTAATCAGTTTTACAGTGCAAATATTTGTAATAAAAATATAGGCTTTGATTTCAGTTACAACACAGAATACAATATATATGAAAATATAGAAAAACATCCAAAATATTTAATAAATTTCAATTGGTATTCTCTTGTTTAACAGTGCGATTAAAACTGCGATTAATTTTTTAAATTGCGATTACATTTTTTTAGTTAATCGCATGAGTTAACTGCGATTACGCAACAGCTCTAATAAAAATGTTTTTCAGTTCGTTCTCTAGTTCTGAAACTACAGTAGCCAGGGTCCTCCCCTGATACACAACACACCTTTTGCCCCCAGCACGGTGCCATTGATAGTGCAGTCTCTGCATTCCCTCAAATGCCCCAGTGGCTCAGATAGCACCGAACACGCTGAGGCCATGGCCTTCCACCCCCATTCTGCTGCTCCATCCAACAAAACTGGCCAGTCAAGAGAGGAGAGGAAACCCCCCACCCCACTCCAATGTGATTCCACCTTACCTCCTCTACTCAGCACAATGGCTCCACGACACGATCTAGCCCTTAACTTCAAAGCCTAAATCTGATCACTAAGGAGACTATATTTGTAACTGTTTCACCTCCAAGAGTCACTCCAGACAGCGATGGCTAACATACCTGTACAGATTAGCCATGGGCACTCATACAGAAAGTTCCCTGGGAATCAGGTCACGTGTTTGGAACATGCCAATGGCTCATATTCCTGTGTTATTCAGGGCATTAAGATGTTTATTATTATCCTTGAAAATGAAATTAAGAGACATTATATGGTAGCTAGCCCCACAAGAGATCACAGAGGCCCGCTCCCTCCAGCTTTTGGCATGCCTTTTCTTTCAGGAGAGAAGAGCTCGGGCCACAAAGCTTGGATGGGACTCCAAACTTTGCTACGTTTGGAGCAGGGAAGCGTCAGATGTAGCGTTTTGTTTAAAGCTCATCTCTATTTGCGATGATTTCCATGCTCTGCTGGAATCAGCAGGTGCTCTGCCCCCAGCCCGCCTACCTCTGGTGCTGGATGGTTGGCTGAGAAGTTTGAATAAGCATCCAAGCTGCTGGATGTGTATATGAACCAACCTGAAGCTCTGGTGAATTTCACGCATCACTAATTCTCACTGTTCTCCAGGCACAGCACAGCTATCCTCCTCAAATCTGCCACCACTGAAATGACTCAAACGCTCATAGCCCAAATATCACTTTTGCTCACTACCCAGCAGAGATTCACCACCCAACCCCCCAAGAGCATGGCCAGCTTTTCTCCATGAAGAGCTTTGCAACTATCAGAATTTTTAATTTCTTTTCATGCAGTCAATGTTCTGTTAAGACCGATTCCAGCACCCCCACTCTCTCCCGAGGTATTTATATGGCCCTCATCACCATCATATCTGCACCTCACAAACGTTAATGGAATTTTTCTTCACATCATACCTGTGAACAGCGGCGTATTATCGCCTAGGCCAACAAGGCCTAGGCCTAGGGCGGTAAATTTGCAGGGGCGGCAAATCTGAGCACCCACGGAGAAGCTCCCCTCCCCGCCCCCCCACTCCAGCTCGCCTCCGCCTCCTCCGCGAGTGCGCCACCGCATCCTGTTTCTCTCCCCTCCCTCCCAGCGCTTGCGCCGCAAAACAGCTGTTTCGCAGGGCAGGGAGGGAGGAGGGAGAACACGGCGCACTGGGGGAAGAAGCTGGGCCGGGGCGGGGATTTGGGGAAGGGATCCAATAGGGGCAGGGAGGGGGCGGAGTTGGGGCGGGGACTTTGGGGAAGGGGTTGGAATGGGGGCAGGGAAAGGGTGGAGTCGGGGCAGGGCGGCAATTATTTCAGGGCCTAGGGGCGGCAAAATCATTAATCCGCCACTGCCTGTGAAGTATCTTCATATTAAACACGGGGCACTGGGTAGCTTAAGTGATTTGCTTAAGGTTACACAGGAATTCTGTGGCTGAGCCAGGAACCGAACCCTTATTTCCAGAGTCCCAGTTAAGTGCAATCCACTAGACCATACCATCCTTCCTACTCTGTCCTCTTTTGACCTATTTTTCTCCTGTTATTGTTTGAACATTGAAAAGTGCAATAGAAATAGTTTAAAGAAACCACAAAAGAAGCCTCCTCCTTCCATCGGCATAGTCAACAAACGCTTCATAATTCAAGCTAAAGATTACGGAGATTTCAATTTACATGGCAGAACTTCTGAAATAGTCTGCAGAACTTTTATCTAAGAGTGTTTGATCTTAGCATAATTCCTAAGCACATGAATGTGTTCCCCCTTGTACAGCATCTCGCTGCTATTATAACACAGTAAAATCTCTTTATATATTTTGTGCAATTTAATAGGATATAAATATGTTCTATGTATAGGATGTAATTAAATTGAACAACCTGATGTCTTACTTCCAGAGAAATCCATTTTATTAAACTAACCGCCTGTTCCCATTCTTCTATATTAAGTTCTTTACCTAAATCTCTCCCCCTTTTCTCTTTAACTTCCAATTTGCCTTTGTCTAAGGACACTGACAATGTTCCATGTAGCCTTGAAATCAATTTAGTGAGACAGTCTCTTTGTACAACAATTTTTCAATCTGTGACATTTGCATTTCTATACTTTTCTTTAATTCACAAAGAATAGCATGTCTTATTCGAAGGAAACAGAAAAGCTGAGCTCCGGGAATATTAAAATCTACAAATTGGTCAAATGATTTAAAATATCCATCCTTAAACAAATATAAATGATCCCTCTTTGTTGCCAAGTTCTAAAGACTCCATTTTTAATATACATGGAAGGTCTTCATTATAATAAAATAGAATCAAGGGAGACAATTTCTCATTCCAACCCATGAATTTATGCACTTTTCCCATATTTCTAAAGAGTGAGAAATAGTTAATCTTTTTCTCAAGACTTTGTTTCTTACATATATATTTAAATATCTGCTGTTATCAAATTTTGCATGAATCCTCTTCCATAAACCAGTCAAGAATTTAGCCATGTCAAGATCACCTAGAAATATGACTTACTGATCCTCCTCTCATGTTGCAATTGAAAGATACCTATTGAGACTTGCTTTCTTTTTATTGAATAACTCTTCAATGTAGCTTTCCTGTATCTTCAAACGTCCTCTGTTCTCTTGATCAGTTATCAAAATGTTCATAAAATTATTTTTATTGCAGTTACATAAATTAAAAAAGTTAAAATAATAGTGGTGAGGTTCACCTAGAAAGAAACTAGGGAAGTAGTAAAATGAGTAAATCTTCAACTGAAGTTTGCCATGTAGCTACGGTGTTAAGGTTACCGAGTCAATAAAGTTGGAACAATCAACTTAAACTTGCTGACCTCCCTGAAATAAACCCAGACTGGTTACATTGGGCCAGTTTCATCAGCACTAACAGTTAACCAGTGTCCTACTAAAATGGAATTGTCTCAACCAATCAGAGAGCAGGGATGCAGTAGCATTACTTTCAGTGCCATTTTTCCCCCAAGTCACACAGTTCTCATTGGTTGTGATTGCCTGATTTGCATAAACACTATCTAATTATTTCTCAGTAATTGTACCATACATGAATCCCTGTCTTCCGGCTAATAGTGGCTGTTAGCCAATGGAAGTGCAGGGATCAGCATAAACACTGTATAATTACTAACTGTACATAAATATGCAAATCTCTCTACTCCAACTGGCTGCTGTCCCATCTCTGTTCTGATTTCTGCATTCAAATTCACCAAAGTGTCTGACAACAACAAAGATGGCTGACTCTAGCATCTCACTCTGGAAGCAGGAAAATGGCAACACGTTCATGAGGGGGGGAAGAAAAGTCCCCTCAGCAACAAAAATGGGGCTGCCAAATTGCTGAAAGGGAAAGTGTTGTTTTAAGAAAGTAAACCCCGTTTTGACACATTTCAGTCCTTCATTGCACAAGCTCTTCTTCCCTGCCCAGAGATCCCCCACACTCTGCTCTGCATAAGGCCTTTTTGCCAGAGGTGCTAACTAACCAACAGATCCTGCTGAAGTCAATAGGAAATAAAAGTGTTCAGCACCTCTGAAAAAGTTAGGCTCGTGTTCTGGGGACAGGAGTCCTCAGTTTTACCCCTCCAGTCCAGTCAATCCCAAACATTCAAAAATCACAAGTCAGGCCTCAAAATATCAAGAGACTGGCTTAAAATTCATGAGATTTTTAATATAGCAAATATGGGAGCTCTTTCTATTTGCTTTTAGGTCTTTGAGCCTATTGAGTTCACATTTTCAAGCTCTTCTGAGCAACTGTGGGGCTAGAAACTATGTTTGTTTGTTTTTTAAAATGAAAGCTAAGATGCTCAGAGAATAGCTGGATGCCAGGAGCTGGGGCTTTCGGAACAATAAGGACACCATGAGGTTGTATGACAGTATTTCTCAAGCTAAAGTATCATATTATGAGAAGGTTAATTTAGAGGTGGGTCCATGCCACAGAGTTGGAACCTAATCCAAAAGTTTAGCGTTGATTTAGATCCATTGCCCCTGGCTTGGCACCATCCCTAGATTAACGATGCTAGCTAATGCAGGATTTTTTGCTATAGCCTACTAAACTACCACATTCAAAGTCTCTAAAAGTTAGACGGCACAAAAGCTTATTTGCTTAAGTATATCTAATGATATTTAGATTTCAAATGAGTTTTTATTCTAACATCCAAGAGACATACTACAGAATTGCACCTTGGACAATGAGCTGTCGTCATATCTTGGTCAATCACATTTTTACCTGCTCAGATAACGAACTAATAATAAATTAGCATCAGCTATCTCTATACTAGTGCCATTCATCCCAAAGGATCTCTGAGCACTTCTCAAATGATGGGTCAATCCGGCAAATACTTGTGTGAGTACTCCTTTTCCATCCCAGTAGTCCATCTGATAACTCATGTGAGTCTCTCAGGATCAGGCCCTATATGCAGAATTCGTTTCTGCCACTGCTGAGGTGCAGCTACTTCTGGGGTGGAATGCAGCAGTTGGTTACCCCATGTGACTTGGGAGCGGGAACCACAGCACATAGCAGGTCACTATTAAGCTGGAAGATTGGAGAGAGTGAGCCAAATTGGGTGTTGGGGATTGGGGTGAATCTACTGTTCATCCCCAAAGATATGAATGGTATTTTAAGTGAGGGATTTCCCCTTAATGGAGGAGAATCTGAAATTAAATCCCCAAGTGAACTGGCAGTGGTTGGTTCAGAGTTAATTCACCTCTGCTGTGATGGATTTCGCTGGTGACACACCTGAGCCGGATACGGTGCCTTGTACTGTACGGCTTACAAGCCAGAGCAAACAGGACAGCGCAGCAGTATTTGCATGACATTGTGTACTAGTCAGGGATTTCCCATTTCCTGCGTTGTTCACAGCTAGCTGCAGTGATTCTTCAAAGTTAGCACATAATCTTAGTACAAAGAAAAAGACGTTTGGTTGTTGTTTTGGACATTAAGCACTTTGGATCTGAATTCCATTAACCTACATCACAAGCTACACTGACAGTGAATTTGTCGAGCCCTGTACCACCACATGTGATCTGCCTGGGTATTCCTATATTTCTCATCACGGCAGCATCTGAGCAGCTCACAAACGTTAATGAATTTATCCTCGGAACCCACTGCCAGGAAAGGGAGTGTTACCATCTTCATCTTACAGATGGGGAAACTGAGCCATACAGCCAGTCACTCACACAAGATATCTGTAGCAGGGCCATGAAAGGAAACCAGATCTTCTGAATCCCAAGGAAGTGCCTGATCCACAAGACCATTCTTCCACTATGCTCCCCAGGCTGTGCACACACAATTCCAACAGATGCAGATGGGAGTTATCCACACCAACAGAGGGGAAATTCGTTCCCAAAGTGACGAGGATAGTAGAGGTGTCACTGTTCTGTTTCAGGGCAGTTTACCTTCCTACAGAATTTTCTGGGAAACTTACCTGTATGTGAATTTTTGCATATTTTCACTGCAGAACAACTTCTACTCAGAAGTGGGCCTGGTTCTGCTTGAAAGTTTATGTTTTAAACAGAAAATGGGTCTGTAAAGGGGCTGCCCATTAGGATATCACTCTAACCCCTCCAGTCACTGATGGTGCAGAGGGTTCTAATTTTGTATTCATAACAAGCAGAAGTAAAATCGACTGTACTGTATTTCGCTCTGAATGTTTCAGTGACATTAGACTCATCTGCAACATCCTAGGGATTATAAGGTTAAAACTGATAGTCACTGGATAGATCCTCATGCTGGGTGGTAAAAATTTACACCCGGCCAGATTCTCATCTCAGTGACACTGAGGTAATTCTGAGTAGCTCCAATGAAGTCAAGTAAGTTACTCTAGATTTATTTCTGGGCAACTGAGAGCATCTAGCCCACTATAAATATCAGCTGATGCAGGAGGTTCATTAGAACCCCTTCAACCCTACACGTGTTGGGGCCTTTAGGGGACACCAACAAATGGAGATCATTTCACATACAGCAGCAAAGATTCACGGTCTGGTCTTGAACTGCAAATCTGTTACCCTGAAAACAAATGCAATCTCAGTCAGCTAAAATTGCACATCCCATGAATGGCTGAAAATGAGAGGGTGAGGGATACCATGAGAATTTTGCTTTTCTAATACATTCTTCCCAAGATGCCGGTATTGTGCAATAAAATACTATTTTTCTATTACATGCAGTGACATATAACCAGGTCAGTATTTTGCTGTAAGAGATCCTAGTAATATAAGCATTGGGTTTGATTCTCAGCTGCCCTGCACCTACTGAAATCATTTACAGCAGTGCAGAAAAGTGTAAAATGCTATCCATCAGAATGGTAGCATTTTACCCCCCACTTTGCACTAGTGCAAGGGACTGCACCAGGCAGTGGCAAATCAGACCTATTAAGTATTAGGCAGAGCAACATGAGGAGATGCGCTAAGAGGTGATGAGGCATTGTTACCACTAAGATGACTGTTGCTATTGTAGAAGATATAATACATATGGAAGAACTGGAAACAGTTTCTCTCTCCCCACGCAGTTTGTTTTACTTACTAGTTATAAGCGTTTCACATAACTTCTAAACATAGGGGGGCAAAGTCATCCCAGGCATAACTCCATTTACTTCAATGAATTTACACCAGGATTGAATTTGCCCTACTGTCTTTGAGATGAGAAAGAACATCTGATCTTTGGTGGTTATATTTTCTTTCATTTGAAAGATCCCTAAATGAATGTGCCATGGTTGTACTAGCAATTGTATGTGCATTTAAACGTGGGTGGTTGTAAATATAGGTAAGGGCAGTAATCAACCAGGTGGCTACACGCTACCCTGAACATGAGCAATTAAGCACAAGGACAATTTTCTCCCAGAGGTTTGTTATTTCATAGCCAATTACCCAGGCAGCTTCACCCCACTTTGAACTGTGTGTGGAGTACGGGCAGTGTATGCATCTGGGCCGTCAATAGATTCCCTGTAGCTTTGGCCATCAACCCTATTCATCTTTTTCTAAAGTAGTTACAGCATCCACCTGCCTTTCAGTATTTAACTCCTTCATTTGTGAAGAAGCAAGCAGAACATTTGAACCAAGAGCTATTTTTATCGGCGTAATAGCCAAGGCAATTTGAACACGATGTGTCTGTGAAGCTCTGTGTTCAGCAATCTGCTGTATCTTCAAAATATTCACACTCTAGAGTGAATGCACTTTGTGAAAACACACACACCCACTAATGCTGGTCTTTCTAGTCAGAACTCTGTCTTGTTTAGTAGGTAGTTCTAATGGTAAAAATATGGCAGTCACAAGGAAGATTGATCAAATGAAGCCTGGGGTCGTACCCAGGGGGGATACTATATGATAGCTTATAATAATGAAAGCTCATTTGGAGACCCACTTACATAATACATTAATAATATAATTATGTCTTAAATATTAATAGAGTCAGCTAAATATCTATAGATGTAGATACGAGAGGGAGAATACAAACACACTAATAATTATGTATATATATGTGTACATAATGTTTGCGTGTATATGTATAAACAGGGCAATAAATATAATTTGTACACACGTATGTATGTTCCAGACAAATAAGTATATTAAAAGAGCATGAAGGATGCAATATTAAGCACTCAAGTTTGTTGCATGGATTGGTTCCTGAGTTAGAGTTGTTATGGTGCGGTGCGTGGTTGCTGGTGAGAATATGCTTAAGGTTGGCGGGTTGTCTGTGGGCGAGGACTGGCCTGCCTCCCAAGGTCTGTGAAAGTGAGGGATCATTGTCCAGGATGGGTTGTAGATCACTGATGATGCATTGGAGAGGTTTAAGCGGAGGACTGTAGGTGATGGCCAGTGGAGTTCTGTTGGTTTCTTTTTTGGGCCTGTCTTGTAGCAGGAGGCTTCTGGGTACACGTCTGGCTCTGTTGATTTGTTTCTTTATTTCCTTGTGTGGGTATCGTAGTTTTGAGAATGCTTGGTGAAGATCTTGTAGGTGTTGGTCTCTGTCTGAGGGGTTGGAGCAGATGCGGTTGTACCTCAGTGCTTGGCTGTAGATGATGGATCGTGTGGTGTATCCGGGGTGGAAGCTGGAGGCATGAAGGTAGGCATAGCGGTCGTATGTTTTCGGTATAGGGTGGTGTTAACGTGGCCATCGCTTATTTGTACTGTGGTGTCTAGGAAGTGGACCTCCCGTGTAGATTGGTCCAGGCTGAGGTTGATGGTGGGGTGGAAGCTGTTGAAATCATGGTGGAATTCTTCCAGGGTCTCCTTCCCATGGGTCCAGATGATGAAGATGTCATCAATGTAGTGTAGGTAGAGAAGGGGCGTGAGTGGACGAGAGCTGAGGAAGCGTTGTTCCAGGTCAGCCATAAAAATGTTGGCATATAAATAATTTTACTCAGCTTTAGTTTGTACCATTCAGCCAGGGATCCCAAGCACCTCTGAGCAAAATTCACAATTTCCATCCCCTAGGAAATTTTGCGATTTCAACATTTGATTTCATCCCAAATTGGAATCAAAGTTGAAATTAAAAAAAAAAAAAAATTGCAGAACAAAATATTCTAAACATTTTCGATAAAAAAAAAAGTCCGATGTCTCTCATAAGGGCCAGACTCGCTGACTGGATTCCATCTCTCACAATGCATTCACAGTCACGTAACTGCCATGGTGCATCATGCAGCTTGATCAGAGGGAAGTCCACTTTGCATCATGAGAGAGGTAGGCCTCCAGGGATCCCAGCTCACAGAAGAGAATGGGGGGCCCAAACTACAATTCACATGTGCCACATTAGGGAAATGCAGCTTAATGCTGGACTGCCCCAAAGTGAAATATTTCATTGTGATTTTCAGCATGGAAAATTTCAATTTTGCAGAAACGGCATTTTCCATCAGAAAATCATTTCAGTGGAAAATTCCTGACCAGCTCTAATCCCAAGGCCATTTATGAACATAAACTAAACCTCACAGCACCTCTCTGAAGGAGGTGAATATTATTGTCCCCAACTTACACGAGTAGAAACAGAAGCAGAGAAGGATTAATGTCACTTGTTCAAAGCTACCTAGTAAGTCAGAGAAAGAGACCACCAGGCTCCCACTTCATCCAAAGCACATTAGAAATCACTTCCACAGCACAGACTGAGTATAATATGTTGATGAGTTGTACATTACATATACTATCTAGGTTTTTAATGAGGTAACTCTTCGCCATGGTAGCTGAGTGCTATGCAATTAAACCCAGAAATATCTTATATGTAATGAAAATCTAAGTTCTTGTGGATGTAGAAATTATCTATTTTTAGTGTATTTTGATAAGCAGGGCCTATACCCCCCAACACACACACACACACACACACACAAGTCCTGTACAGGGCTAGGAACCTCTGTAAATTTCCGCCTGTGGAAGTTTTTGCTACACAGGTCATTCCATTAGAAGGGCAGAGATAGCCAACAGCAGAACATGCTACAAGGCTTGGCCCTTCAAACCTACGGATGGTCCAAAAATCTGCTGGGAAATGACTCATGGGAGAAAGCAGACCCCAGAAAAAAAGAAACATCAAGAGAGAGAAAAAGACTATGGGCCAGATTCTCAGCGGATGTAAATCAGCACTACTTCACTGAACTCAGTGAAACGATGCTGATTTATACTAGCTGAGGATCTTGGCCGATATTTGTAATTTAGGTGCCATGAGCAGCAGAGACATCACTTTGTGCAGGCCAGCCAGAGAAGAGAAACAAGTTCATAACCCACAAAGGGACCCTGGACCAATATTCAATCATTTCAATTGTAGATGAATTAATATCAGTATCTATCTATAACCTGACAAAATACCAATGTGGCTAGAATGGCTGCATGCATTTGCTCTTCACTGTGCCATCTTCAGGAATGAACTTGTCATCTGAAACACTGTTTGAATAAAACAGATAAAAAATGCATAATGGTTGAAAATCTAATGGAATATATCTGTGAGTCAGAAAATAATAGCAATGCCCCAGGGAAGCATAAACCATAAGTTTACTTATGTTAAATAAATAATCATATGAGTTATTAAGACAGTCCCAATGAGTGGCAAACTCCAACTCCCAGCCGATTCATACTAACAATTAGTCAGTTACCACGTTTATAATACAATTCTGTCCATCACAGCCACCATTCGTTTATAAAATTAGATACAACCCACTTAATAAATATAGCAATTAAATTACACATGCCATTTAATATAAAGTGGTAGGGCGTATGGAAAGGGAAAGAGGCACCTTTCTGAAGAGGTCACAGCAAAGAGAAGGGCAAATGTACAATGATGTTTGTACTACATCCGCAGAAGTGGGTTGTAGCCCACGAAAGCTTATGCTCTAATAAATTTGTTAGTCTCTAAGGTGCCACAAGTACTCCTGTTATTTTTGCGGATACAGACTAACACGGCTGCTACTCTGAAACCTGTACTACAAGTTGTATATTTCAGCAGTGGAAAAGTTAATATTACTGTCTTATCCTCTAAACATCACCACAGTGCAGGGCCTTTAAGTGTCATATTGTAAACCCATACTGCAGCTTTCAAACTTTCAAAATTAATGAAAGTTTACAGAAGTGTAAAAAAAGATATATTGATTTTTACCTTTTCTTGCTGCTTTAGGCCAGATTTGTATCTCAGTGTTTACACTGGTGTAAATCAGGAATAACGCCTCAAATTGAATCACTCTGGATTTATGCCGTGCCGTTGTAACCGAAAAGAGATTCTAGCCCTTTGTTTTATGTTTCTACAGTATAATTCAAATTTTTAAATAAATTTAAAGTTACATATTTGAAATTTAGCTACTTTTAGAAGTTCATATTCACATTAAAGTTACAGATTTTAAAAAGATATATCAAATGTTGACCTAAATTATTTTTAAAAAGGCTTTAAATTGTCATGTAAAGATCCTACCGTGCTTAAAAAGGACCTAAAATATGGAGTTACAAGATATGGGTTCAATCTATAGAGGAAATTATGCACACTTTTTATTCACAAAACAGACATACAAAAATCAGACAATTCTTTCCCTCTTAAAAATGAAGTTGAACTAAAACGTCATTAATTTCACAGTCACTGTCTAGACTGAAGTTATCTGAACAGACATGCTTTAGGGAAGTACATTGATACATTTTTATCACATGGCTATGGCATGCGAAATATCACCAAACATACTGTGCAATCTTGAGTTGAATGGGACTATTCACATGTAAAACGTTAAGCATGTATGTAAGTGTTTGCAGAATTGGGGTCTTATCTTTTAGGCTAAGTCCTATCACCCCTTCTGAAGCATGAGGCTCCAGGGACATTTCATTAAGGAAAGAGTATTAAAGTAAATGTCTTCAGCCGGGATCTGCAATGAGATACACAGTCAAACTTCGGTGCCTGCAGGAAGCCCCATTGAACTCAGTGGACCATCTTTTGGGTATCTCTTTGCAGAATCAGGACCTAAATATTTTCCCCATTGATGAAGAGCACAGTTCCCAAGAGAGCGACAGTACATGGGCAAAAACATAACGGATGCTTCTAAAACTATGCTGTTCAAACCTGAACTTGTACCTTTTGCTGAATGCAAAACCTAAGTCTGCAGAAGCACAAGTTTCCACCTCAGAACTCACCCCACTGTAACAAGCTGAAAGGCCAAGAGGTCTCCAACCAGATGATCTCACAAACAACTTGGACTGTAATACCTTGGAACAACGAGGCGAGTTATAAGCAGAGTAATAATAAAGTTATTTTTTGTTCAGGTAATTCGGTTTATAGCCATCCAATCCCATATATGCTCTTTTTTTTATTATTATTTAAACAACTTTATTGTGCATTGCTCAATCTCCAGCTATTTAGTAGGTGCTGTTATTTTAATTTCAGTCATTTCCCCCATAAACACACCACAAAACATTTGTTGTTGCATTGTTCTATTTTGAAATTAATTGCCACTCTAAGGTGAGAATGGTTAGCCATTCTCCAGCACTGACAAAGCATGTTCTGTAAAGTGCCTTGTCAACAGAGTGGGGATATTGCAAAGAAAGGTTCATTTGTTTCATTTCGGGGGTGAAATTTGCACCTTTGCCCACAAGATGGCAGACTATGATGCAGTTTTCATTACACAGAGGGTGACCAACTGGAAAGTTTCCCTCTCAAATGACAGCAGCCCCACGTAGCTAGGGTGACATTTGCTTTACATTATGATACGCACTAATTAATCATTAATGATCCCAGAAGTATGTTAGCAAAAAATGCCCTTGCTATGCCTTGGCACACTGGGGGCTTTCAAAATGTATGTCATTAGGTACACCCATGTTCCACTGCTGGATTTAGACCTTTCGACTCCAGAACATCCATTAAGTGTTTTTAATTAATATTATTACTCACTAAAAGATCTGTGTGGTCAAATGATATTAACATTTTATACTTTATGTGAAAAAAGCTTGAAGTTACGTCACCAAATGCGACCAAGAAGAGTGTCTTCTTGGGAAACGAAATAAGATTTCTTCATGCTAAAGCTGCTGCTAACAGCTACTGCAAAACTGATCAGACTCCAGCACCTAGTGGCATCATCTAGTCTTGTCCGACTATTTCTGCTTGTCCACATTGAATGCAACCTCTCTCAAGGCCGTCAAACTAGCCTTGGCCGTTGGTGCCACCTGCTACAAAGAGGGCTGAGTTGCATTACATAGAAAGGATTTTTGACACTTCTCTAGTGCTTTTTAAACGAGGATCTCTAAGCAGTTTACAAAGATTAACTAAGCCTTATACAAACTCTGCAAAGAAAACAAAAGGTGCTTTAATTCACTCCACCTATTACCTCTGGGCTGGAATATAAAAGATGATTAATAGCTTAGAGAAACCCATCTCAATAATTTAGGACAGGAAGTGAGGACTACTATGTCCAAATGACACCACAGAGTGAATTCAGTTTGGTGCTGGAGTTAATACCTGTACTCTTATAAAGATATTGTTAGTGACTGTAAGTGGCTTGGACCTTGGTTTCACGTCCCATTCAAGATACAGATTTGAAATGCTGAATTTCTCTAGCACAACCCTCCCACACCAAAGCTCACAGCATGGGAATGTATTTCCTTGGGCTTTCCACCACTTTGCCCCCCACCATTCTCACACATGCACCCAAGAGACAAATTTCCCTGAAATAGATGCGCTGACTGACAGCCCTGCTACCAGTAGGCTCATTTTAAGAGGTGCCAATTAAATGAACAAAGTTGCCTTAAACAGTCATCAGAGGATTCCCCCTGTATGTCTTTGGTTGGCATAAAGCTTCTCCCCAGCTCCCAGACAGACACCGTCCCGCCCAGTCTCCTTTAAATGGGGGATTTTTCAAACATAATCAAACCAAACACAAACAGTTCCTCAGCTCACCCGTCTCAGTCAGCTCCCTTCTACTTCTGGAACAGCAGCCCCAGGGCTACCTCCCTGAGCACCTGGCCCCTTGCTCCAGGCCCCCAGCACAGGAGTTAGCTCCACTCCTCTGGGGCTGGAGACACAGCCTGCCCCACTCTGTCCACCACTTCCTGCCCCCCACTGGTCTTCAGAGCCCCAGGTGTAGCCCTGCCCCCTTTAATTGGTTCAACTGGGCCCACCTGCTCTGACACAACACAGGGAAACTGGGCCTTGTCTATTCAGAGGGACCAGCTCCCCTGTGATGCACCTCTCCACTTCTCAGGAAAAGCCTGGGTTTCCCCTTTTGACCTGTGAGATGCCTTCTGGGGCTACTCTCACCCTCTCCCGAGGCAAAATACATTTCCCATGAGCATATTTCACAGAACATTCCTTATAATACTCCAGCCCCTCCCCGCAAAGCAGATCCCTGAATTGTCCCAATCCAACCAAAACATTCCCTACCCCCTTCAAAACACCACAGCATCCAGCAAACATTTCACACTCCACATACACCGAGACACAGCACAGAGGGTTACCCATGTCCCACAGGCCCTAACATAGCCCCACAGGAATAAGCCTCTAACCCCAGTCCTTGGGACTCCTATGCAGACTCGGCCTCACTGGCACAGTCGATATACAGTCTCATCTTCTCTGCCTGGACTTCCAGGTCCCTTGCATCCAAAGGCTTTTCAGTCTCTGCAAGGGAAGCATCTAACTCAGTCTCAAATGCATTGACCATGAGGATTAGGCATCGCCTTTCCTCCTGGATGAACTGAAGGCATGCTACCCATTGCTCTCCCGCACGTCTCAGGTCCTGTAACTTGCATTCCACAGTTTCTAATCAATCTGCAAGCTCCCTGGCCCTCACAGACAGGTATTCCCTGACTTCTTTCCCGTACCGGAGCCCTGCTTCCACCCTAGGGTTGCCAACTCTGACTGAAGCTATTCCAGGAGATTTTTTCCCCCCAACGTGACAATGTCATTTTCTTAACATATCCTATTATTGGCTTGCTTTCAATAGTCACCGGGCGATCAATGCCGATTCCGGGAGACTCCAGGCCAATCCAGGGGGGTTGGCAACCCTATTTCACCCAACTCCCCTTTTCTGGGCTTTCGCTGGTTGGTGCGATTCTGTCTGCTTCCCCCATCCCCAAGGCAGTAAGAGGGTATTCTTAGCAGAAGCAGGGCATTCCAAGTTGTCACAGAGCAGCACTCACCAATTCCTCTTCCCTGCAAGCTAGATGCAACCCCATGGGCCAGATGCTGGAAGCCCATGTCCACATTGGCAGGCCAATGACATGAGTCAAGACTACTTGTATGGGGGGAAGGGTTTGTGGGATAAGCCTGAGAGCTCTAAAACAAAAGAGCTAATTACCAGATTGCCCGCCCCAAGGGTTCCCAAATCATAAGTCAGGCCCCCCAAAATTGTGAGAATGGCTTAAACAGCATGACTTTTTAAAAAATAATAAATATGGGATTCTTTTTCTTTGCCTTCTTTTCTTGAGCATTAGGTCGTACTCGGATCATATATTCAAGCTTTTCTCCATCATTATGAGGGCAAGGAACTTACTTCTTTCTCACAGAGCCACATAGCTCCAGGAGCTGGGGCTTTAACAAAGACACCAAATATCACAAAACTCCCAATACAGTTGTGGCAACTCTACAGTTCTGTGATGGCCTGTACTCTTAACCTTACCAATACAGATTTAGGGCCTAAATGGAGCAGGCCACACTTTCAAATCAGAGGCCTGCTCCTGAATCCATACCTAGGCTGCTCAATCAGAGATCTGATTCTCAGAAGGGCTGAGTACCCCACCACTCCCAGAAATCACGGCCACGGTACCTGGCACTTCCCAAGCGCCTTTCATTTCACAAGATTCCAATGTGCCCTAAGCCACAAGCTGCGACCCACGGCTTTTCCTGCTCAGAGGTTGAGAAACTCCAGCAGTTTCCCCATGTGGAGTATGCTTTGCATTCTTCACTTTGAGGGGCAGAAAGGTTTGCCTCTTCCTCTGCAGAGCTGGGTGCTTGGCTGTCAGCATAGAGACTGTGGGGCTTTAATCACTGTATCCTTGCCCCCAGCGCCTCATGGGGCCCCAATTGGCCACTCAGTCTCCTCCCCCCATCTGTCACCCCTCCCTCAGGGAAGGTTTCCTGGTGCCAGGGCAATGAGCAGAGTTCAGTGGTGACACATAACTCATTTGGAATCCCATATGGGATCAAAGAAAAGATGCACTGGACTGCAGCCCTCGTCCCCCCTCCTGGACCTTTTCCTCCGCAACTCACAGAGCGCTTCACTGAGGTCAGGGGGAGAAGGGGATCACAGACTGCTAAGCCAACCTTCCCACATAGCCACCCTCACCTGCATCCACTGGAGTTTGCCACTCTCTTAGCTGCTTAGGGTGAATTCTTGACGCTATAGAAATCTATGAGAGTTTTGCCATTGAGTTCAATGGAGCCAGGATTTCCCCCTTAGCAGCCACACACAGCAGAGAAGACCTTGACTTTGAAGGCTGTGTGTACCCCCAAAAAAACACACACTAAAGGGCCTGGAACTCTGATGATCTAGCTCCCAAGGAGGAAGAGCTGGGACAGTCTCCCTTTAACTCTGCACATGCCATACACCCATGTCCAGGCCCTTTATTGTGTGTTTCTTTGCCATACACCTACGTCCATGTGCTGCAATGGGGCAGGATCTCTCCACCATATGTCCAAGGGCAGGATCAACCCTTACATGCCATTGAGAGACAGCCTGGTAAACTCCCAGCCTTTGAATTTCCAAGGAAAGGGCATCATTTCTCTGAAGTAAAAACAGCATTGGCCTGACCCTCGTTGCACTGGAGTTTTGCAATGGACATCAGTGGGACCAGGAGCAGGCCTCTGTGTTGTCAAATATTGACTTTTCAGTGGCTTCCAATGCAAGTCCGGTGATAGAAGAGGCCCTAGCACGTGGTACTAAATTTTGGATTGAGCTGTGTGCTTTGGTAATCCTGTAGCAGTTGCAGATTTTCATGTCCCAGTGGAAGTATGACCAGAGATGGCAAGGTATTGTATTTTAGCCCGGGCTCATCCTTACCCCCAAGTTTTGTGGGGGAATTAAGGCCCCAAGTTAGCAATGCTTATTACAAGTGAGATGGAATCTCCGCTGACTTTAGTGAGACATAATCACATGCTGATAAAGTAAAGCATGTCTGAAAGTGCTTTGATGAATCTGGGCCTATATTATTATTACTTAGGGAAAAAATAATATTTAATGTTATTGTTATTCTAATGTTGATACATTATAAATTATATTTCTGGAATTAAATAATGATGTAAAAGTAATAATTAAATTCTTATACTGGTTATTGTGTCATCGTTAAATGCAAGTTTTGCTCTACTCGGTCATAGTATTCTGTCCAAAAGTGAACAGAAGACAGCAGTCGAGAAAAGACATTTTGCACTGTAGGAGCAGCTAAAGCCATTCCTACACTTAAAAGCTCTTGGAATTAAGTACTACTTTATTTTCTCTCTGTATCATGCCAAACACAATACTTGTTTAAAATTCTCTCCATTCCTTAAGTGCTGCAAACCTGAAAGCCACTTTGATGGTTTAGAATTTAGCATCTTTTCACCAACCTCCTGATTTATGTTCTTATGGTATTCTTTTTTAACATGCATCTTAGCTGCTCTATTCTGAAGCTTGAAAATGTAGCTCAAAAAAAAAAAGCGGCTGACTTTTAGCAGCAGGACACTATCATTCAAGACATGCAGATTTTGTTCCTTTTCCTGCTTGCAAAACAGATGGTGTTTTATGCTTAACACAATCAGTACCATTCTCTATCTGTTGCCACCTAACCTTCCCCACCTGTGTGAAACACAGCCAGAGTTTAATGAACATACTTGGAGCTGTCTGGACTGAATTAGTCCCAGTAGGAGTTACCTTCAGGTACTCCATAGTTTCTTATGGCTGGGTAACTGCAAAGGAATACAAGAAACCTTTACTCTGTGGTTAATTAAATAAAGATTTGCCTCTACTAAATGCATTTTCTTTCTTCAAAAAGCAGGTAATGGCTTATGTGTTGAACTATTTTGAAAGTACTTGCTGCTCCCTTGAATTCTAAGCTGCCGCCAGTGGCATGAAAATGGGTTCAGATTCTGATTTTAAGTCACATTTGTCTGCAATTTTTTAATGTTCTTCCTTCACACAAAAAATAGGAAAATACTTTTCCTACTCATGGAAGGGGTCAGAAAAGGGACTTTTTCAAAAACTGTACATAATAAAAAGGATTTCTGTTCTTACTACTCAGCACCCAACTTTGGTGCTTTTCCTCTCAAAAGCACAAAAGCCAACATTTTTGCAACACGTTGCTGTAGGCCTAGCTTGACATGAGTGATTGGACATAGATGAAGCTTCATATTCTGGGACATGGGATTAGGGAGGTAAAAGGATCAACAGGCTGTAAAAGGAATGTCTGACCTAGCTAAAATAAGAAAACACACCCAACAACTGTTTGGAAAAAAAACAAAAGCCCCCCAAACAATGAAACCAGGATGAAATTAAAATCCATCTCTTCTGACCAAATTCCACATCCGAGGAGGCAAATTGAAATAATTTATTTTAAAGGTATTAGAAAGTTATTTCATTAGCACTAACTCTCGCTTGTAGAAAAACACTGTTACACTGAAACAATTCAGCAAAGTTTGATCGCCTCTAAAGCACCAGTGGTAGGTTATTTGAGTCGGCAGCTACGGTGTGAGTTTTTGTTACTTGCTTTCAGTCCCTACATATGTTGGTCAAGGGGACTTTATTTAGCTTTCAAACTGGATACGCAAAACTTCCATTAAATTAACTGAGCCATTCATAAGAATGAGCTAAATGAGTTTTACAAGGCTGGCTTTGAACAAGGGAGTTTCCTTGATTACAATTGAGTAGATGGCCAACCTTTCATAGGCATGTTCACTAAAACAGCCCATGAAATGAGTTCTACATCTGTAATTCATTCACCCTAAGGTACAGTCATGCATCTGTTCTAGGGTATTTAGGTAATTCTCCCACACATATATTTCAGCTTCTGTCCTATTATGTTAAGAACAGAGCCAAATAATTTTCAGGGAAGCTGAGCCAGTTATTAGGATAAGCCAGTATAAGAGATCTAGAGACACAGTTACAATAGAGTGTTATCGTCGCGATAAACTTGCACTTGAAATTTCAACGAGAGAGAGCAGCCCACTATTAATAACCTTTTCATAGAATCATAGAATATCAGGGTTGGAAGGGACCTCAGGAGGTCATCTAGTCCAACCCCCTGCTCAAAGCAGGACCAATTCCCAACTAAATCATCCCAGCCAGGGCTTTGTCAAGCCAGGCCTTAAAAACCTCCAAGGAAGGAGATTCCACCACCTCCCTAGGTAACGCATTCCAGTGCTTCACCACCCTCCTAGTGAAACAGTGTTTCCTAATATCCAACCTAAACCTCCCCCACTGCAACTTGAGACCATTGCTCCTTGTTGTGTTATCTGCCACCATTGAGAACAGCCGAGCTCCATCCTCTTTGGAACCCCCCTTCAGGTAGTTGAAAGCAGCTATCAAATCCCCCTCATTCTTCTGGAGACTAAACAATCCCAGTTCCCTCAGCCTCTTCTCATAAGTCATGTGCTCCAGCCCCCTAATCATTTTTGTTGCCCTCCACTGGACTCTTTCCAATTTTTACACATCCTTCTTGTTGTGTGGGGCCCAAAACTGGACACAGTACTCCAGATGAGGCCTCACCAATGTCGAATAAAGGGGAACGATCACGTTCCTCGATCTGCTGGCAATGCCCCTACTTATACAGCCCAAAATGCCATTAGCCTTCTTGGCAACAAGAGCACACTGTTGACTCTGAGCACACTGATAAGCCAAAAATAAATCAGTAACAAAAACATGCTATTTAGGAGAATTTATTACAATTATTTTTACTGTTGTGCCTAAAGGTCCCAACTAACACTGGGGTCCTGTTATGCTAGGCACCATATGCACACAGAATAAGAGACAGCCTTTGTCCGAAAGAACTTGCAGCGTAACCAGAAAAGACAGACAATAGGTGGGAGGGGAAATAGAGGCAGAGAGGGACTAAATTACTTCACAAGGTCACACAGCAGATCAGTAGCAGAACTGGGAATAGAGGGAATGGAACAGGGCCTGTGGGCTTTCACTTCCCTGTGCATCCAATTCCTCCCTCTCGCCTCGGGTTGCCAACAGTCCCTTACTACAAGGGATGTCCCTTATTTCTTCATCTCTGTACAAGATCAGGAGTTGCTGAGTGCTGCAGAAAACAGCAAGAAATATGCCTGGCAAATGTAGGTGAGTGCTGCTAATTACTATTAATAATGATGATGAAAATAAATAATCATATTGGGAGGAGGAGTGGGGTCTGGGTGCTAAGAAAACAGTCCCTTATTTTTGAAATACAATGTTGGTGACCCTACTCGCACCTGATCTTCAGCATCTTTGACAAAGGACAGAATTACCAGAGTAGGGCGTTTGCAAACCGACGCCCTCCTCTCTGTACATATTCACAGTGGGGCAGGACTGCTTCCACAGCCTCAGCAACAAGGACTCTATAGGCACAAAGGTTTGCAAACCCACCCTTCTTTGCCCTTCATGAGATCTTCAAATGACCTAACAGCTGTTGCATCAGCTCCTCCCTTTGAACAAGGGGGAACAAAAATTAACCTCTCTGTTGTGGCCAAGGAATGTCTTGTCTACTTCTGGCCCAGAGAAGCACTAGAAAAAACACCAGGGTTCTCCCCCTAGGGACAGCTGGGAGGGACTGAGCTGTCTTGGTGGAGAATGGGAGAGACAAGTTTGGGGTTTGCAATGGCAGGAGTAATGGGGAGGCAGGGTGGACTTATTGTTGGCTAGAGCCAGTCCTGACCTGCCCTATCTCCCTGTGACAAGAAACCATCACTGAACTCCATTTCCACTTCCCACTCTGACCATTTGGCTGGGAATCAGCATGGCACGGGAAGTTGACTGGCTGTGATAGTGGTAGGATGGAGCAAACAGATGGGCTGGCAACAGTAAGGAGACGGATGGGGAGAGGAGGTAGATGAGTGCTTTGGATGGGAGCAGGATTAGGGAGATGGTCAGATCTGTTGTAGGGGGGATGATCCAGGCCTGATCCAAAGCCCATCGACGTCAATGATCTTTTCACTGAGTTCAGTGGTCTTCGGCTCAGGCCCTTGGTGAGGGAGTCAGCAGCCACTGGCCTCTGCCCACTCAGTCCTTGGCCTCTGACTGACACAGCATTAGTCCATTAGTGCTGATTGCCATGTTAGCTGTGCACCATGAACACCTACCCACTAGGATATGGACTGAGGCCAACAGCTCGTTTCACATAGCAAACCAAACGGGCGTCAGAGATATCTCTCTCTCTCTCTCTCTCTCTCACACACACACACACACACACACACTAACTATGCAGGTAGCTTTATTTATATGTAAAGCATAGAGCCTCGTATAGCACAAAAAGGTTCTGAGGGGCGAAATGAAAAAGAATGGATCAAAGGACAGTCTGATTGACAGTGTTCTGTAATGTTAACCGGAGTGTCGTGCAGTATTTAGTGCTGTAGATTTTAGCTGGGTATTTTTAATTCTCTCTTTGTTTCACGTCACTCTATAATTATGTGCTCAAACCTTATTCTAAATTTATCTTATTGTCGTTTTCTGGTAAAAAATACTGTGTGCTCCGAACCACACGTCTATTTACATGTATATGATGGAAGCAACGAGGAGTCTTGTGGCAACATTGAACCAATTGTCCTGAGGAAAGAAAACAAAGGAAGCAAAGTTCAACAAACCAAGGTATCACAACAGGCCAGTGTTGAGGGTGTCATAGCTAACGCATGCTATCAGATTGGACGGTAAAACAATGATTCACGCATTACCAGATTGCTGACAGTAATGCACAAAACACATTAGGATACTAAGTAATCGCTTTGGACCTTTGGAACTTGCATCCTCTCCCGATAACAGCCCCAGTTTGTCTGCCCCTGGGGCCTGCCTTTTCTTCTTGGCCTGTGAGGAGGTGGGTGTTGGGTGGGGCTGGGGATTGGGTGAGGGAATCCATTCATTTGTGGTCTACGCATGTTGTCACTGGGTTACTTGATCCAATCTGGGGTTATTGAATGGACATATTTATGTATTCGTGCATTTTTAAACAACTCTGGAGGGCTCCCTGAGCATTGGACGGCTGGTCGTTGTATTACAGTTTAGTAAAAAATGGAAATAAATAAACGTACAATAACGGGTGGAGGAGTTTATCCTCACAAAATATATGATACGTGTTACCCCTGTACTAACCTTTTGTGTGGGTGGGATGGAGGGACAAACACCCTTCCAGTTCCATACACAGGGCCAGCTAAACAGGAGGAACACCAGAGTTTCAATGTGTGGATGAGAAGATGCTAGAGGGAGGCGGAATCTCCATTGATTAGGCACCGGGGAACTTTTGGGGGAATGTAGAGCCTAACTAGAAGGTGTTGTTTAAACTAGAGGCCAGGGGAAAACAGCGCATTCAAGGCAGACAAAGACATCTACTAGGAATGCCAGTTATACAAACATAACAGAGTATCTAGTCATAAAGAAGACAGAAATTGTAGCCAAGCTAGAATGGGGCAGGTTGAGATTGCAGGGGGATATTCCAGAAATATAACAAGGCGTCACAATCAAAGTTAAATAAAAGCAGACAAATGGTCCTACAAACAATATAAACATCTCCATATTATATTATTATTTATTTGAATTTCAAAAGGGCCTAGAGAACCCAATTAGAACTGGAATCCCAAAATGCTAGGGGAGAAGCTTAAAAACAAAAATAGGATGCCTGGCAATGGAAGAGGACCGTAACCTAAGAAGCATTACATAAATATGGCAGAATGACAAAAATGAAAGGGATAGTGTCATAGTTATAGTATATTGTGGCACTGTTTCTTTAAAATTAGTCACGTGTAAGTCTGAGATTGTCACGAATAGGACACAGGCAACAAACAATAAATCACGAAAGCCTGAGCCCTGCACCCGTGGCTGACAGCCCGAGCCCCGCCGCCCAGGGCTGAAGTTGCAGAGGTCACATAAAATCATGGAATCCATGACCTCCATGACCAACTCTCAGCCTCGTGTAGTCAACAGAGGGCATCCGGTGTAAGGGGTCTCTCACGTGATGCAGGCACACTCAAGGTCTGCCTGCTCAGAGTCTGTAGGACTCTGTTTCTGTACATCTAACAAAGAAATTTGTGGTTTAAACTTCACATTCTAGGTTTCACTCTGGGTTCCAAAGGTTACAGAAGACTCACGAGCACGATACTCTCAGCTGCCTGATCGTGTTAGAAAGCACAACAGTACTATGAACTATACAAGGAGGACAGACCAGGACATAGAGATGTGGGAGTAGCACTAAACTTAAAAGATTCCATATAACACAAGGAGATATAGCATCTGATGGATCCATGGAGTATAATCTCTATTGACACAAATCCCAAATCGGAAGAATTCCAATATACACCACTACCCCGATATAACACGAATTTGGATATAACGCGGTAAAGAAGCGCTCCTGGAGGGCGGGGCTGCGCGCTCCGGTGGATCAAAGCAAGTTCGATATAACACGGTTTCACCTATAACACGGTAAGATTTTTTGGCTCCCGAGGACAGCGTTATATCGGGGTAGAGGTGTACTAGCAGGATGATAGTACTAGTCTCCAGAACAAGGCAATGATACTTAATACATAAGGATGAGGGAGATAACAACTAAATGAAACTGGTTAAATATCACAACAGGACAAGGTTTAGAGAAGGAATCTCTCAGCACCTTAAACTATTGTTTTTAAAACAGCTAAATCCTAAGCACACAAGAGGAAAGGCTATTCTCCATGGAAACAGGGCCGGCTCCAGGGTTTTGGCCGCCCCAAGCAGCCAAAACCAAAAAAAAAAAAAAAAAAAAAACCGCG